>NC_053023.1:191246271-191526271 GCF_003073215.2 Triticum urartu
CACCATTACGCTGTGGTGTTCCAGGTGGCATGAATGTGAAACTATTCCGCATTGTTTCAAATGAAGACAAAACTCGTAACTCAAATATTCGCCTCCGCGATCAGATCGTAGAAACTTTATTTTCTTGTTACGATGATTTTCCACTTCACTCTGAAATTCTTTGAACATTTCAAATGTTTTAGACTTATGTTTCATTAAGTAGATATACCCATATCTGCTCAAATCATCTGTGAAGGCCAGAAAATAACGATGCCCGCCGCGAGCCTCAACACTTATTGGATCGCATACATCAGTATGTATTATTTCCAATAAGTCAGTTGCTTGCTCCATTGTTCCGGAGAACGGAGTCTTAGTCATATTGCCTATGAGGCATGGTTCGCAAGCATCAACTGATTCATAATCAAGTGATTCCAAAAGCCCACCAGCATGGATTTTCTTCATGCGCTTTACACCAATATGACCTAAACGGCAGTGCCACAAATAAGTTGCACTATCATTATTAACTTTGCATCTTTTGGCTTCAATATTATGAATATGTGTATCACTACGATCGAGATTCAATAAACCATTCACCTTGGGTGTATGACCATTGAAGGTTTTATTCATGTAAACAGAACAACAATTATTCCCTGACTTTAAATGAATAACCGTATTGCAATAAACATGATCAAATCAAATTCATGCTTAACGCAAACACCAAATAACATTTATTTAGGTTCAACACTAATCCCGAAAGTATAGGGAGTGTGCAATGATGATCATATCAATCATGGAACCACTTCCAACACACATTGTCACTTCACCCTTAACTAGTCTTTGTTTATTCTACAACTCCTGTTTCGAGTTACTAATCTTTAGCAACTGAACTAGTATCAAATACTAAGGGGTTGCTATAAACACTAGTAAAGTACACATCAATAACATGTATATCAAATATACCTTTGTTCACTTTGCCATCCTTCTTATCCGCCAAATACTTGGGGCAGTTCTGCTTCCAGTGACTAGTCCCTTTGCAGTAGAAGCACTTAGTCTCAGGCTTAGGTCTAGACTTAGGCTTCTTCACTTGAGAAGCAGCTTGCTTGCCGTTCTTCTTGAAGTTCCCCTTCTTCCCTTTGCCATTTTCTTGAAACTAGTGTTCTTGTCAACCATCAACACTTGATACTTTTCTTGATTTCTACCTTCATCGATTTCAGCATCACGAAGAGCTTGGGAATTGTTTCCGTTATCCCTTGCATATTATAGTTCATCACGAAGTTCTAGTAACTTGGTGGTAGTGACTAGAGAACTCTGTCAATCACTATCTTATCTGGAAGATTAACTCCCACTTGATTCAAGTGATTGTAGTACTCAGACATTCTGAGCACATACTCACTAGCTGAGCTATTCTCCTCCATCTTGTAGGCAAAGTGCTTGTCACAGGTCTTCTACCTCTTGACACGGGCATGAGTATGAAATACCAATTTCAACTCTTAGAACATCTAATATGCTCTGTGGCGTTCAAAACATTTCTGAAGTCCCGGTTCTAAGCCGTAAAGCATGGTGCACTAAACTATCAAGTAGTCATCATACCGAGCTTTACCAAACGTTCATAACGTCTGTATCTGCTCCTACAATAGGTTTGTCACTTAGCGGTGCATCATGGACATAATTCTTCTGTCCAGCAATGAGTATAATCCTCAGATCACAGACCTAGTCCGCATCATTGATACTATCATCTTTCAATATAGTTTTTCTCTAGGAACATATCAAAAATAAACGTGAAGCTACATCGCGAGCTATTGATCTGCAACATAGTTATGCAAATACTATCAGGACTAAGTTTATGATAAATTAAAATTCAATTAATCATATTACTTAAGAACCCCCACTTAGACAGACATCCCTCTAGTCATCTAAATGATCACATGATCCAACTCAACTAAACCATATCCGATCATCACGTGAGATAGAGTAGTTTTCAATGGTGAACATCACTATGTTGATCATATCTACTATATGATTCACGCTCGACCTTTCGGTCTCCAGTGTTCTGAGGCCATATCTGCATATGCTAGGCTCGTCAAGTTTAACCTGAGTATTCTGCGTGTGCAAAACTGGCTTGCACCCGTTGTATGTGAACGTAGAGCTTATCACACCCGATCATCACGTGGTGTCTCAGCACGAAGAACTGTCGCAACGGTGCATACTCAAGGAGAACACTTATACCTTGAAATTTTAGTAAGGGATGATCTTATAAAGCTACCGCCAAACTAAGCAAAATAAGATGTATAAAAGATAAACATCACATGCAATCAAAATATGTGACATGATATGGCCATCATCATCTTGTGCCTTTGATCTCCATCTCCAAAGTACCGTCATGATCTCCATCATCACCGGCATGACACTATGATCTCCATCATCTTGATCTTTATCAACGTGTTGTCACATGGTCGTCTCGCCAATTATTGCTTTTGCAACTATTGCTATCGCATAGCGATAAAGTAAAGCAATTATATGGCGCTTGCATCTTATGCAATGAAGAGACAACCATAAGGCTCCTGCCAGTTGTCGATAACTTTAACAAAACATGATCATCTCATACAACAATTTATATCTCATCACGTCTTGATCACATCACAACAAGCCCTGCAAAAACAAGTTAGGCATCCTCTACTTTGTTGTTGCAAGTTTTACGTGGCTGCTACGGGCTGAGCAAGAACCGTTCTTACCTACGCATCAAAAACCACAACGCGGTATAGTGATTGCTTTTTGATCTTCGGAAAGAACCCTATTCATTGAATCCGATTCAACTAAAGTTGGAGAAATAGACACCCACTAGCCACCTGTGTGCGAAGCACGTCGGTAGAACCAGTCTCGCGTAAGGTTTGCGTAATGTCAGTCTGAGCCGGTTTATCCAACAATACCGCTGAATCAAGAATCAACTAGTGATGGCTAGCAATATATATATACCCATGCCAATAACTCCTTTGTGTTCTGCTCGTGCATATATCATCTACGCATAAACCTGGCTCTGATGCCACTGCTGGGGAAGGTAGTAATTTCAAAATTTTCCTACGCACACACAAGATCATGGTGATGCATAGCAATGAGAGGGAAGAGTGTCATCCACGTACCCTCGTAGACTGTAAGCGGAAGCGTTATGAGAACGCGGTTGATGTAGTCGTACGTCTTCATGATCCGACCGATCCAAGTACCGAACGTACGGCACCTCCGAGTTCAGCACATGTTCAGCTCGGTGACGTCCCACGAACTCTGGTCTAGCAGAGCTTCGATGGAGAGTTCCGTCAGCACGACGGCGTGATGACAAAGATTATGTAGCTACCGACGCAGGGCTTCACCTAAGCACCGCTACGATATGATCGAGGTGGATTATTGTGGAGGGGGGCACTGCACATGGCTTGGAACAATCAACTTGTGTGTCCTAGGGTGCCCCCTACCCCCGTATATAAAGGAGCAAGGTGGAGGCCGGCCGGCCCTTGCAGGGCGCGTCAGGAGGAGTCCTCCTCCTAGTAGGAGTAGGACTCCCAGACGGTGTCCTGGACTAGGGGGTACTCACCACATCGTCTCCCGACCAGGTGGATCAGGCCGAGGACCCCCATGGCGGTCCACTCATGGGCTACTTCGGGCAGCCCATGCCGCATACCAGGAGTATTCCACAAGACTTGATGATCAAGACAAGGACTCCTCTCCACCAAAGTATTCGGCTAGGACTCTTGTTATCCTAGGCCTCTGGTGCATTATATAAGCCAAGGCCAGGCTAGTCGATAGATTCATTATCATAACCATACAAGCGAGGCCTCTAGGGTTTTACCATTACGATCTCGTGGTAGATCAACTCTTGTAATAATCATATTCATCAAGATCAATCAAGCATGACGTAGGGTATTACCTCCATAGAGAGGGCCTGAACCTGGGTAAAACATTGTGTCCCCTGTCCCCTGTTACCATCGACCTTAGACGCACAATTCGGGACCTCCTACCCGAGATCCTACGGTTTTGACACCAACATTGGTGCTTTCATTAATAGTTCCACTGTGTGATCGGCAAAGGATCAATGGCTCGACTGCAGATCAACTGCGACGTCGGCATCTTCGTCGCCGGCTCGACTAGTCACCTTGGCTTGACCGAGGACTGCGCCCTACCTCCGACCATCATGTCCGGATGAGGGCCTTCATCAACATCAACTCCGATCTCTATCAAGATCATGGAGGAATCATCCATGGAGCTCGGGGGCTCAACGTCAACATTGCCCTCGGGCGACCATGCTGTTTTTTTTGGACAGCGAACTTGTATCCACCGCCACCACCTCGTTGAGTGTCTTTTTAATGATTGCTTTCGTGGAATTGTGCAGAATTGAGTCTACAACAACCCTGGAAAATTTCGTCGAGTTCTGATGGAGGAATCTCTGGAAATCTACGATATACCAGAAACCTATCAAATCTGGACGGGAATCTGGACGAGCTTAGGGCGTGATCACCAGATCCCAGCCCGGACGTCCTTTGGAAGATCCAACTGTTCATCTGCTGCGGAATTCCCATATCTACCACACCTCAAAATTTCAGCTCGATCCGACCGTCCAAACTTCGGAAACCTTCCGATTAGTGCATCCCTTTTCAGATATGTTTTCTGCGCGAGAATGAATCCGATCCGAGTTCATCTTTTTTATGAACGGGATTTCAGACATCCTTTTGAAGGAAGTTTTGTATGGAGCATTGTGTTTTGTTCTCAAACACATCCTACTAAATTTAAAGTACTTTCCGATATGATCTTCATCATCGCGCCTGTGTCAAACCAGCCCGACAACATTGCTCTACGGTTGCCGACCTACGCTAGACACGTCGTCGCTTTGTTGAGCCGAGCTCAACTTCTTCAGATCATCAACTCTACGAGCCAAACAAGAGTTCGGCATCGCGAAGGATAAATCATCACCAACATCGTCGCCCCACAGACTACATGAAGCAGGCACACTGGCATCGCCGCACAGTCACTTCATCAAGACGGCATTGACCATGTCATGAGCTATGACATGCATCGGCATGGTCGCATTGTTGCTTCTTCAAGCCGATGTCCATCACGTCGACCTACTTCGACACCTCGGCTGGACCAGGCGCTCTGCTATTTCTTCATCAACCTACTCCGGAGACTTCGGCATCACCAGCCGACCAGTTTCGTTACGTTAGCTGGACCGGGGGCTTTGCCTCGGCGAGACAATCTTTGCCAGCATTGTGCTACCTCTTGAGCACTGCGTTGGTTTTCCCTTGAAGAGGAAAGGGTGATGTAGCAGAGCAGCGTAAGTATTTCCCTCAGTTTTTTAGAACCAAGGTATCAATCCAGTAGGAGGCCACGTACGAGTCCCTCGCACCTACACAAACAAATAACCTCCTCGCAACCAACGCGATAAAGGGGTTGTCAATCCCTTCACGGTCACCTACGAGAGTGAGATCTGATAGATATGATAAGATAATATTTTTGGTATTTTTATGATAAAGAGTAATAAAGATTCAAGTAAAATAAATGGCAAAACAAATAACTAAGTATTGGAAGATTAATATGATGGAAAATAGACCCCAGGGCCATAGATTTCACTAGTGGATTCTCTCGAGAGCATAAGTATTATGGTGGGTGAACAAATTACAGTTGAGCAATTGACAGAATTGAGCATAGTTATGAGAATATCTAGGTATGATCATGTATATAGGCATCACGTCTGAGACAAGTAGACCGACTCCTTCCTGCATCTACTACTATTACTCCACACATCGACCGCTATCTAGCATGCATCTACAGTATTAAGTTCAAGAGAACAGAGTAACACTTTAAGCAAGATGACATGATGTAGATGGATAAACTCATGCAATATGATATAAACCCCATCTTGTTATACTCGATGGCAACAATACAATACGTGCCTTGCTGCCCCTAATGTCACTGGGAAAGGACATCGCAAGATTGAACCCAAAGCTAAGCACTTCTCCCATTGCAAGAAAGATCAATCTAGTAGGCCAAACCAAACTGATAATTCGAAGAGACTTGCAAAGATAACCAATCATACATAAAAGAATTCAGAAAAGATTCAAATATTGTTCATAGATAAACTTGATCATAAACCCACAATTCTTCGATCTCAACAAACACACCGCAAAAGAAGATTACATCGAATAGATCTCCACAAGAGAGGGGGAGAACTTTGTATTGAGATTGAGGGAGTCCTGGATTAGGGGGTCTCCGGATAGCCGGACTATATACATTGGCCGGACTGTTAGACTATGAAGATACAAGATTGAAGACTTTGTCTCGTGTCCGGATGGGACTCTACTTGGCGTGGAAGGCAAGCTAGGCAATACGGATATGGATATCTCCTCCTTTGTAACTGACCTTGTGTAACCCTAACCCTCTCCGGTGTCTATATAAACCGAAGGGTTTTAGTCCGTAGGACAACAACCATAACATACAATCATACCATAGGCTAGCTTCTAGGGTTTAGCCTCTCTGATCTCGTGGTAGATCTACTCTTGTACTACCCATATCATCAATATCAATCAAGCAGGACGTAGGGTTTTACCTCCATCAAGAGGGCCCGAACCTGGGTAAAACATCATGTCCCCTGCCTCCTGTTACCATCCGGCCTAGACGCACAGTTCGGGACCCCCTACCCGAGATCCGCCGGTTTTGACACCGACATTGGTGCTTTCATTGAGAGTTCCGCTGTGCCGTCGCCATCAGGAAGGATGTTTAGTCCCGTCTTTAAAGACGTCACTGTTGCGGGGGGAGCTTTGGCTATCGTCCAAACTCTCCGGCTAGGTGATTTTCTTATGACCGCCTATTCGGCTGCTGCGCCGACGATGACTTCTCGGGTCATCGAAAGCAATCTTCACGTCAACTCGGAACTCGCCGAGCAGTTAGATCCAATGGAGCTCTCTTCCCTGAACGAGCTCTTGGATCGCATCGCCGCCCTGGGAGTCGCTACAGACTACAATCAGATTGGGCCTAAACCCGATCTGAGAGAGATCAACTCTCCCCAGGTCACCCATCACGTTGTAGTGGTGGAGGAACAATGCGGCAACCCTTCATCTATCTTAAGGACTAGCTATGTCCGGATTCCTGATCCCTCCAAGACGGATATCTGCGGAGGGGAGGACGTCACTCAAGGCCTGAACATAGAATCAGGCAGCAGGCTAGATTCATCGGAAAACATCCAAGAATCCAAAAGTCCGAGTTCGGAAACTCCTTGGCCCCTGAGTCTCAGATTGGGTGTGGATTCGGATTCAATTCCACCCACCCACCCAAACATACGCGATCTATCCCAAATTAGGCAAGAGCCCGAAGAAATAGTACACCATTACTAGGCCAGATTCCTCCTGGTCATGAACATGATAAAGGACTGCCGCGAGGAATACGCAATTTCATTCTTCTACAATAATTGCACGGACAAGGGAATCCTCAACGCCATAAGTCGCCGCGAAATCACACACTTTGCCGACTTGGCGTCCATAGTACGAAAGTACTATGCGATGGAAAGCGCCTGGAAAACCGAAATAAAATTTTGGGATAATCCGGCCCTGAATACAAACCCAGTCCGAAATAAAAGGGTGCATTATCACAATACACCTGGGTTAACTACCAAAAAGCAAAATCCCTCTACGGGGCAAGGAACCGTACTGGAGGGTTGGCTCAACGGACCCTGCAAAATTCATAGTACAGCGGATGTAATACCAACACACAGCCTTAGAGCATGTTGGATACTCCGGCAGGTGGCCAAAAGTGGTGAGGATCTACTCCTCCCAAATACCACAGAGCACCATCCCGTGGAAAACAATACAGTGTTAACGGTCGTTGAGACCTTCGCGTCAAATAATAGACGCAAGCGAGCACTCTACAGCATGGCCGAAATCTGCCACGTAGCAGAAATAAATCCTTGGAGTGACACGGCTATTACCTTCAATGCCAGTGACGAACCCAAATTCTGAACAGCCCGATCACCAGCCGCACTGGTCCTCAGTCCAATCGTGGATGGCTTTCGACTCACCAAGGTACTCATGGACGGCAGCGGATTAAACCTCATCTATGAGGAAACTCTTCAAAAGATGGAAATAGACTGGAGCCGCATCGAGAAAAGTAGCACAACCTTTAGAGGAATCATCCCAGTCGGGAAGCACGCTATGCTGGGAAAATCACATTGGATGTGGTATTCGGCACGCCGGATAATTACAGGTCCGAAGAAATTACATTCCAAGTGGCCCCATTCAGCAGCGGATACCATGCTCTACTAGGGCGGGAGGCGTTTACAATCTTCCAAGCCATACCCCATTATGGGTACATGCAGCTCAAAATGCCCGGGCCCAACGGAATCATCACTCTTGCTAGTGATCCGGACATAGCACTCCGCGCCAAAAATAAGACAGTCGCACTGGCCCTTGAGGCACTATCTGAAGCCCTAGCGACCGAGGAACTAACTGCGTTGCGCTTCACGGTGAATAGGGACGACGTGATACTCAATAAAAGATCCAATTCCACCTCCTTTAAACCAGCGGACGAAATAGTCAAATTCCAAGTCCATCCAATGGACCCTACAAAAACAGCTTCCATCGGGACACAATTAAACCCTGATGTCGACGCCGCACTGCGAGAGTTCCTACGCGAGAACTGGGATATTTTTGCCTGGCACCCTTCAGACATGCCAGGAATCCCACGCAGGCTGGCTGAGCACAGCCTAAATATCCTAAAAGGATTCAAGCCAGTCAAGCAAGCTCTTCGACGTTTCTCCGAACCTAAGAGACAAGCCATGGGAGAGGAACTAGCCAAGCTATTGGAGGCCGGATTCATAAAAGACATAAAACATCCGGACTGGCTAGCAAACCTGGTGATGGTACCAAAGAAGGAAAAATCCTGGCGCTTGTGCGTCGATTTTAAGGACCTTAACAAGGCCTGCCCAAAGGATCCCTTCCGCCTCCCCTGCATCGATCAAATCATCGATGCTACCGCAGGACACGATTCATTGTGTTTCCTCGACGCATACTCCGGCTACCATCAAATTAAAATGGCAAAGCCAGACCAAGCCGCAACGGCATTCATCACACCATACGGCCCATTCTGCTTCAACACAATGCCCTTCGGGCTCAAAAACGCCGGCGCAACATATCAGCGCGTGATTCAGACATGTCTGGCAAACCAGATCGGCAAAACAATGGAGGCATACGTAGATGACGTGGTCGTTAAAACCAAGCATGTCGAAACTCTAGTAGACGACTTGAGGCTCACATTCGACAACCTCCAAACATATGACATCAAGCTCAATCCGAAAAAAATGCGTTTTCGGCGTACCAGCCGGAAAGCTCCTGGGATTCATTGTCTCCATTAGAGGTATTGAAGCTAATCCGGCCAAAATCCGAGCGTTGTCACAGTTGGCTACCCCAACAGACCTCAAACAAATACAAAAATTGACTGGATGCATGGCGGCTCTAAGTCGCTTTATCTCCCGCTTGGGAGAAAAGGCATTACCCCTTTATCGCCTCCTCCGGCGCACCGAACACTTCGAGTGGACGGATGCCGCCACGGCCGGACTCAACGAAATAAAAGCCATATTGGCAACAAACCCAGTCCTGGCCGCGCCAAACATTGGCGAACCAATGCTACTGTACACTGCGGCAACTCATCAAGTAGTAAGCACGGTGCTCATCGTCGAGCGAGAAGTGGACGGACACAAATTACCCCTTCAAAAGCCGGTTTACTATGTGTCCACTGTCCTTACTCCATGTAAATCACGGTACCCGAATTATCAAAAGATAGCGTACAAGGTATTTATGGCATCCCGGAAGCTGTGACACTACTTTCAAGAGTGTTCGATAACGGTAGCCTCGGAAGTACCACTTAACGATGTTATAAACAACCGCGATGCGACGGGCCGGATTGCCAAATGGGCCATTGCGCTCCTCCCGTTCGACATAACTTACAAGCCACGGCGAGCTATTAAGTCGCAAGTTTTGGCTGACTTCGTCGCTGAGTGGACGGAAGCCGAACTCCCTAAAGAGTACGGCACATATTCAAACTGGATCATGCACTTCGACGGCTCCAAAATGTTGGCTGGTCTAGGGGCTGGCATCGTTTTAACATCCCCAACAGGAGATACCGTTCAATACGTACAACAGATAATGTATACGGGCTCCAACAACGCAGCCGAATATGAGGCCCTTCTACATGGTCTCCGGATGGAAGTATCCATGGGCATTCAACGCCTAGAGGTGCGCGGGGATTCGAACCTCGCGATATCCCAAATAAATGGGGACTTTGATGCCAAGGATCCGAAAATGGCAGCTTATCGCAATGCCGTCTTAAAAATGTCAGCTCGGTTCGAGGGGCTCGAATTTCACCATGTGGCTCGGGAAAACAATCAGGCGGCGGATATCCTCACCCGCATCGGCGCAAAACACGACGCGGTCCCTCCCAACATATTTCCGGAACGGCTCTTCAAGCCATCCGTAGCATGGGAAGGGGACACCGGTAACAACAGTCTGGACCCGGCCAAAATACCCAATACCGAACTCTCTGACACAATCGGAGGCTCCGCTACCGAAATAACACATTCACCCCATGAAATAATGGCCATTATTGCCCCATGGACAGAACCATTCCTGGCTTACCTAACTAGACAGGAACTTCCGGAGGACAAAAATGAGGCACGCTGCATAGTGCGGCGATCCAAGGCCTACAGGGTCCATGAGGGAGAATTGTACAAAAAAAAGCGCTACCGGAGTCCTTCAAAGGTGCATCTCCGAAGAGGAAGGGCGGAACCTTTTGGCATAAATTCACGCCAGACTCGGTGGTCATCACGCCGCTGCCCGAGCTCTTATAAGCAAGGCCTTCCGTACATGATTCTATTGGCCAACGACCCGGGCAGATGCACAGGACTTGGTCCAACGTTGTGCCGGTTGCCAGCTCTTTGCAAATCAAAGCCACATGCCACTCGCCACCCTCCAAACAATCCCCATTACATGGCCCTTCGCGGTCTGGTGGCTTGACATGGTTGGACCCCTTAAAGGGGGAACCCATAAGAAAAAATACTTATTGGTCATGGTGGATAAATTCACCAAATTGATAGAGGCTAAACCGGTTAAAACAGCCGAATCCGGACCGGTGATAGATTTCATATCTAGGGTTGTACACCATTACGACGTCCCCCATAGCATCATCGCTGATAACGGCACAAACTTCACGGCCGACGAGGTAAAACTCTGGTGCAGCAAAATGGGCATCAAGCTCAATTATGCTTCAGTATATCACCCACAAACCAACGGGCAAGTCGAACGAGCAAATCGTCTTATATTGAGCGGCATTAAACCCAGATTAGTGCGCTCCTTAACGGAATCTGACACGCACTGGGTAGAGGAGGTCGACTCCGTACTCTGGGGGCTGCGGACCACGCCGAACCGTAGTACCGGATATACACCGTTTTTATGGTGTACGGCGCAGAGGCAGTCCTGCCCTGTGACATAATTCATGACTCACCTCGAGTGCGCATGTAGGAAGAAAGAGAAGTCGAGCTCGATTGGCAGGACAGTCCGGACACCTTGGAGGAAGAGCGCGACGTAGCCAAAGCCCGTTCCGCATTTTACCAGCAACAGGCTCGCAGATACCAATGCAGAGAAGTACGGGCCAAAACTTATAACGTTGGCGAACTAGTTCTATGACTGCCGGATAAGAAAAAGAATAAGCTCGAGCCCAAATGGGAAGGTCCCTTCATTATCGACCAAGTTCTGACCGGTGGAGCGTACCGACTGCGGGATGCATGGACTAGTCGACTCGAGCCGAACCCATGGAACGCAGCTAGGCTTCGAAGATTCTACGCCTAGCACCGTACTCTATGTTAGTCCCCTACCTTTGTCCATTTTCTACATATGCATCATCTGTCTTGTTTCCCTTTCTTTCTTTTATTTCTCTAGGCTTTCAAGGGTCACCTTGTGCCTGACTCATACATTACAGATGCGTTAGCCGCACTCTTCATACCTGGGGGCTTCTTTCACAGAAGCTTAAATTATTTACCTGGGCCTCACGCCCAACACATGTGTTATACTTCTGCATGTACCTTTTTTCACCATTATATGCATCGATATGACTTAAGTTTTGGCCAAGCTGGGTTGTCTTGCTCTTGTATTTATGCCCTACGTTCCCGTTAATTCGGCTAGGGCATAAGGGGAGCACCTCTGCGATTGTTACCGCCGGGTCAGCCGGATGTGTACCTCAGACTGGGTGAAGCCAAAAGCTAGCGTTCTTAAGGGAATATTTGGTCGGTGAACAAAAGATGACTTTTATTTATTATCCATATCTGCCCCCAGATGCTTTTTCTGCGCTTCTTGTCGCAGTCCGGACATGCACTTTAGGGCATGCTTACCCAGGGAAAGGAACCCTTAACGGAACTATTCTCCCTGGAAGATGTTTCTTACTACCCATGTAATATAACATAACTAGTTGGGCACTTGTCTGATAAAGCACTAATGACCCCTACGCCTGGTCTCCATGCATGCCCCGGTTCTTACATAACCGAGAGGGTATTCGGACACACTCCGGACTGTCGAGTCCCGAGGTCGAAGCGAAAAGGTCCACCACGACAAACGATCTACAATCCGGCTAGAAGGCATTATACATGTAACTTACAAATTACATAGTCAATTTGACTGGTTGAATTCCTCTTCAATACCATCCAAAAGGCTGTCTAGTCTACAGCCCTGTTGGGAATACTTTGCGGCCAATTCTACTTGACCGTACACTAAGCTCACAGGGATCTCCTTCCCATCGGGCCCCATAGGTCCGACTTCGGCCATGTGGTTCGGGTCAGCCTTCATGTACTGTGTCTTCACCATTGCCCAGGCTTCCCTGGCGCCCTGACGGCAGGCCGATATCTTCCATAATTGGAAGCGCCGCCGCGCTCCCTTTAGATTTTTTGCAAGCTCTCCAAGGCCTTCGAGTATGGAGACGGATGGCCACAAGGCCTGGGCGACGCCTTGCATCACCTGCCGAACTCGTTCATGCAGCTGTGAGACCTCCGGAAGAAGGTCACCCGTTGAACCGGGCATTTCCTCGGCAGGACGACCTGTTAGCATACCTACAGACATAACTTTGTCAGCCAGCTTCCTCGCCGAACTCTCTTTCAAAGTTCGTTCAAGCACTTACTAAATATGCCGCGTCGAAGCCGCCGATTTTCCTTAACAGAGTCCAACAGTTGGGCGCGAACATCTTGTAGTTCCACGCCCAGTTTGGTGTTGGCATCTTGGAGATCATTTTTCTCCTGCCTCACCCTCGTAAGCACGTTCTCACCATCCTTCAGCTGGCGTTGGAGCTGTTGCTTATCCGGATTTACTCCAGTGTCATCTGCAATTTTATCGTCAGATCTGCATACACGTCGCATTCTATATGATACTTATCATTTGAAGGATATGTTACCAGAGGGGGTCTCTTTGGGCTCCCCTGCTGCGGCCAGTGCGGCCTGAAGTTGGGCTTTGCACTCTTCTAGCTCCTGGGACAGTTGAGTATTCTTTTCTGTAAGGACCTGCATAACAAAT
Source organism: Triticum urartu (assembly GCF_003073215.2). Taxonomy (NCBI): domain Eukaryota; kingdom Viridiplantae; phylum Streptophyta; class Magnoliopsida; order Poales; family Poaceae; genus Triticum; species Triticum urartu. The sequence continues at coordinate 191,259,828 of NC_053023.1, forward strand.
GATCCTTAAATCAGTTATCCTAACTGTTTCAAGTCTCAGGGGCTACTGATATATATATAATCACCAAATTTTCTCACCCATATGTCTTTTACATACTGCTCCGTGGCTCTAGCTAGACCATTTTGAGCGGCACGGAGGTGCGCGTCTCCCGAGTTGAAGGCATCCAATGCCTCTTGGGAGAAACAAGCGTCATGAAGAACAGTCCGGCGACGCCTGTGGTTCATGGCACTTTCCACCTCGGAATGGGTGGCTGACAGTTTATCCGCATCCTCTATCGGAGGAGCACCCAGCGCACTCCTCGTATTCGTTCCCGCCTCCGAATCCGGCCTTGGAGCCTGGCTTGTAGAGGCACGATTGGTAGCTCTCCAGGTATAGTCCGGCGAGCGCTCTTTTTCCTGAAAAGAAGGCATGGGCGTTAATATGTCTTTGAGAATAATGTCTTGCAATAAAGACAGCGCGCCGTACCGCTGCGCCGGTGTCTCAATCCGGACTGCGGGTCTTTTTAGCCTGCCTGGCCTCGCGGCCCCTTGTTGGCCAGTCGCCGCAGGCTCGGCCTTCTGCCTCGAGGACCTCCCCTGCAAAACACGGCTGTTATACGGCGATCAAAAACACGCAAGGATGGATCCCTTTTTGAAGTGCTGGGACTTCGGTCTCAGTCACCTGTGAGGATGGAACTAGCCCAGGGTAATCGGCCGTAATGGCCACCAAGGCATTATCATTGCTCGATTGGTAAAACACCCCATAGATCAGCTCCACAGATATGTCCGGATCCTCTTGGGAGGCCGGGTCGAGGGACCGTTCAGGGTCCTCGGGTTGTGGAGGGGGGTTGTTTATCTCCCTTACAGCCTGGCGCAGTTCCTGCGTAGAAATCGCTAGACTGAGTACTTAACTGCGGAAATATGAAACGGATGGGCGAGAAAAAGTCTCCGCTTACCCAGCTCAGAGGATTGTACATAGAAAATCCGCCCTGTGGGTTGACACGAAGGAATTCCTCCTCTTCTCCCTTGTACAAAGTGGATAAGATCTTTATTAGATCAGCAACCGATCCCGGCCCTTTACGGCCGTAGCGGGTGGCGTCATCCTCCCCGTTGAAGTCCCACATGGGGTGGCCTCTATACTGAAGCGGCTGCACCCCCCGCATGATACATATGTCCATGACCTCGATCATGGTCAATCCGGATCGAGCTAAAAAACTTATCCGGCTCATCAGGTAAAGAACGTCCCTGTCGTCTTCCTCCAGGGAGCTCCATGGACGCCAGCTCCGGCGCTTCTTCAAAGGGGCGTTGTCAAACTTAGGAAGGCCGATCCGAATAGGATCTGGGAGGGGGACGTCTTCTATATAAAACCATTCTGAAGGCCAGTCTTCGGACATCTTCTTTGGGGTTCCGGACAGGTATCCGGTCCCGGCAACACGCCACACTTCGGCTCCGCCCACTTGATATATTGACCCCTTCTGAGAACGGGGCACAAGGCAGAACAGCTTCTTCCACAGAACGAAATGAGCCTCACAGCCCAAAAACAACTCGCAAAGGGCTACGAATCCCGTGATATGCAACATGGAGGCAGGCGTAAGGTTGTGCAACTGGAGGCCGTAGAACTCCAGGAACCCCGGAGAAACAGATGAATTGGGAATCCGAGCCCTCTTACCAAATAAGGGACAAGGCATACCCGCTCTCCCTTGGAGGGATTGGGAAGGCTCTCCGCCATTATAGGTGGCGAGCCCGGCTCGGACCGGGACCAAGTACGCTGGGGGAAGAAATCCCTTGGTCTGAAGCATCACTAATTTGCTGTGCGGGACAGAACATCTCTCCCAATCTCCAGGCTTGGAGCTAGGGGAGCGAGAGGAGGAGCTGCGTCGACCGGCCATGATGGAATGGATCTCTGTCGAGCGCGCTCCGATGAAGGCTCGCCAAGGGAGGATGGTGTGACTTGGATCTGAATCCTCGTCTTTTTAATAGGAAGCTCATTCACACAGCTAGGGGGGTAAATGTAAAAACACCCTGGCTTTTCACATTCGCTTGACACGTGGAAAGTGCCCATTATTGGGCGTAGAAGCCAAGGAGTGCAACATTCACAAGAAGCCGGGCACTATTTCAAATAGGTACACGGATTTTTGGAGAGGAACCCGCCTTGCAATGCCGAAGACAATCTACGCGCCGGACTCATCGTCATTGAAGCCTGGTTCGGGGGCTACTGAGGGAGCCCTGGATTAGGGAGTGTCTGGATAGCCGGACTATAACCTTTGGCCGGACTGTTGGATTATGAAGATACAAGATTGAAGACTTCGTCCCATGTCCGGATGGGACTCTACTTGGCGTGGAAGGCAAGCTAGGAAATACGGATATGGATATCTCCTCCTTTGTAACCGACCTTGTGTAACCCTAACCCTCTCCGGTGCCTATATAAACCGAAGGGTTTTAGTCCGTAGCACAACAACCATAACATACAATCATACCATAGGCTAGCTTCTAGGGTTTAGCCTCTCTGATCTCGTGGTAGATCTACTCTTGTACTACCCATATCATCAATATTAATCAAGCAGGACGTAGGTTTTTACCTCCATCAAGAGGGCCCGAACCTGGGTAAAACATTGTGTCCCCTGCCTCCTATTACCATCCGGCCTAGACGCACAGTTCGGGACACCCTACCCGAGATCCGCCGGTATTGACACCGACAGAGATCCAAAAGAGAGAAGAAGCCATCTAGCTAATAACTATGGACCGGAAGGTCTGAAGTAAACTACTCACACTTCATCGGAGAGGCCATGGTGTTGATGTAGAAGCCCTCCGTGATCGATACCCCCTCCAGTGGAGCTCCAAAAAAGGCCCCAAGATGGGATCTCGTGGATACAGAAAGTTACGGCTGTGGAATTAGGGTTTTGGCTCCGTATCTGGTAGTTTGGGGGTACGTAGGTATATATAGGAGGAAGAAGTACGTCGGTGGAGCAACGTGGGCCCCATGAGGGTGGAGGGCGCGCCTGGGGGGTAGGCGCGCCCCCCTACCTCGTGCCTTCCTGGTTGATGTCTTGACGTAGGGTCCAAGTCCTCTGGATCACGTTTGTTCCAAAAATCACGTTCCCAAAGGTTTCATTCCGTTTGGACTCCGTTTGATATTATTTTTCTGCAAAACTCTGAAATAGGCAAAAAACAGCAATTCCGGGCTGGGCCTCCGGTTAATAGGTCAGTCCCAAAAATAATATAAAAGTGTATAATAAAGCCCAATAATGTCCAAAACAGGATATAATATAGCATGGAACAATCAAAAATTATAGATACGTTGGAGACGTATCACATCGTTGTGCCATCGCTTCATCACCCATCAGGCAATGGGTGTGCGGATCGAGTCAGTAACTTTTCTTCAGACTGCTACAACAAATAAACCAGGTGCTATTAATCGTAGCAATTTTTGTTTGTTTGGGTTTATCTTCTCCAAGGAATTATTACTCTGGTTTGTTCCATCATCTGTGCACAGGTCTATCAAATGGTGGCCGCATTAACGAGGTCGCGTGGTGGTTCGGTCAGTTTCCGAATATAGTTTGGCGAACTCCGCATCCGGAGCTCAGACCGACCTGTGAATTCGGCTTTGCCACGCCTTTACCGCATCATGTCGACGCCCTGCATCGACATTGACTTTGGCGCTAGGCCACATATCTTGAAATAAATTATTTTTGCAAAAAGCAATTACGCAAGGATTTTATATATATTTATATTATTCTTTTTGGACCACACTATTTTATGTGTGTAGGTGATGGACTTCGACTGCGTCACGCGGTCACTTCGGCAAGCCCACGTCATCGTCCCAATTGGCATAAATCGGCTCGCGTGATCATCTTGTTGGTTGAATTGCCATATCGACATATTCGGTTACCCCGAGGACTTCGGCATCATCAAGAGGGTCCTACCTCATCGGGTGTTTGGCGCATGGGTCATATTTCTTTTATTACTCACTTTGCATGAATTATTAATCATGCAGAATTTTTTTATTACTGTTATCTCCGGCTTGCACTATCTTCTGTGCACAGGTAAATGATCTGGATTGGGCAGCGCTGTCACCTCGGCTGGACCGGGGGCTTCATCGTCACTTCAGTAACCCACACCGGGGACTTCTATGTCACTCTACCGGCCTGCATTGGCCGAGCCGTGTCACTACCTTGGAGTGCCGAACTCCTTGCTCGGACACCTCGGGCTTGGAGACTGGGACCTCGGTCATGCCAAGCACTGCGAACCTTATCGGATCAGTCACAGATCAATGGGCGTCTTCGTCCCGCCACAAGCCCGAATGGTGTCATCAACACCGAGCACATTAACCAGCTAAGTCGCTTTCATGCTCAAAAACTTTCAGTCTTAAATTTTGTTCGGTTCGACCAAGCATCATACTTTTTGGCAAAAAGTTGTTTGTGAAAAATTCCTTGTCAAAACTTTGTTTGTGACACACAAATTCAAATACCCCATTTATTTAGGGGCTTCCTTTACAAAGCCTTTCCTCTTGCATATGATTATACTTGTATGGCTTCGTTCATTGTTCGTGTATTACGCCACAATATGCAACATGTTGACTTAAGTGTTTCGCTAGCTGGGTTGCCTGGCTCCTGTGCTTACCCCTATGTTCCCGATTGTTCGTCTAGGCGGTAAAGGGAACACCTCTGTGATTGTTACTACCGGGTCATCCGAGTTAGTACCTCAGACTGGGTGAAGCCGAAAGCTAGCGCTCTTATTGTTTTCAATCATGGTCGGCACACAACGGAACTCATGAGTACAAAAAATCTGTTGCACAAGTCTCATAGTAACAATGAGCAACTGAAGAAAGGTATCGGTGGGGGTACTATTTTCTTCGAAGATGCTTCTTACAGTTCGTCGGTAATATAGCATAAGTTCCCTGAGCGCGCTTTATCTGTTACAGCCTTATGGCCCGATTGCCTGGTTATCAGAACCATCGTCGATATTCTCGACAGGTGGAGTACATAACACTTTTCGGCCCTTGACTGAAGAGGGAGAAGCCGATAGTCGGTTAAGACGCGTTTAAAGTTTGGGTGAACACAGATATGATATAAGTACTTCGGTACATACAATCATTATACATAAAATTCTCTTACCCAAGTCACTTGGGGGCTCTTAAATTTTATATGAGTTGTTTTATAGTAAATGTGTTTTCTTTTTGGTCGTTGCAAAGTCTTTTTCTAAACTGACCTCGGATAAGTACTCCGCCTTTGGGATAAGGAGCTTGAAGCCGTAGGCGGACCCGCGTGAAGTATCGAGATAGGATGTGGCATGTTAAAGCACGACAGAAGCACAATTTTTTTTTCCAATTTTCGGATTGGCACCGAACACTTGATATTGTTCGAACGTCAAGTTTTTACGACATTTTTTGGTTTTCCAAGCTTATGGCACTTTTAAACTACTTGTGTGTTTCCAACATAAGTCTCGCAGTGCAACGCCGGACACCTTTAGAGATTCGGCAAAAACATTCTTGGATATTGCTATATATGCATCGGTTTCAAATTGTGTCTTCGGTCAAATAGTTGGGTTGCCCGGCTCCTGTGCTTGCCTCCTACGGCCCGCTTTGTTCGGCTAGGTGTGCAAAGGGAGAACCACTGTGATTGTGCTTCCAGCTCGCATGGTTAAGCACCTCAGTGGAGAAAGCCGAAAACTGACTGTCACAATAAGTGTAAACTGGTCAGCGATCCAATGACTATGTTAAATGATGGGTCGTTCATAACATTGGCCGAAGTGTTTACGGCTTGACCTCGGCTGTCGTCGGACACTAACCGGGGGCTCGTAGCTAGCTTCCCAAGTTTAAAGCTCCTATGACTAAGTGAAAGGTATAAAGCCCGCATATCTGATTGCCTTGTTTCCGCTAACACAACCGCCTTTGGGCACCGAGACGCCGGCTAAGGGTTGTCTTGTTATTGCGGAGACACCCTGCGTAGTATCTACAAAGGGGTAGAAGCTGACGATGGGCCACTTTCAACTGATAAACGGTCACAACGGAGTCAAAATAAACATATCATCGTCATTTGTATTTAATATACAAGGGCAGCCTTCCGTAATCATCGTTATAAAGCTATAAATATCCATCAATTTGACTTAAGATTTTTGCCAAGCTGGGTTGCTGGCTCCTGTGCTTACCCCTATGTTCACGATTGTTTGGCTAGGCGGTAAAGGGATCACCTCTGTGATTGTTACTACTGGGTCATATGAGTTAGTACCTCAGACTGGGTGAAGCCGAAAGCTAGCGATCTTAAAGGATCACATTGGTCGGCAACGACGGAAGTGAAAATTTTGGTTCATTAATAGCATAGAGTTCGGGGACTTTCCCCGAACTAAATCCTCAATATTTTGCTCCCACATTGATCGGAGGTGACGTTTCATGATCATGATAAGCATGACGACCCAAAGAAAGGAACCGATAGCGGGACTATTTTCCTTGGAAGATGTTTCTTGATATCACATCTCTCCGCGTACCTTTGTTTATCAAACCGTATGACCGGATTGCCTTGTTTGTCATAAATCTTTGCTCTCATGAAGGCTTTATAAAGAAGGACAAACACTCCCCGGCTGCTGGCCGAGGAGGTGGAAGTCGATGGTCGGTCAACAAAGTTTTGTACAATGCGGATCCGAGCATTAATGACGTAAAATACTTGGATACATAAGATCATAAATTGCGAAGTTGATTTATTGCAGCTCATCTTTTTAATACCAAGCGAGCAACTTACATAAAGCTCTCCTAAATAGCAAGTGGCATCGATTTCCTATCTATTAAGCCCCTTGGGGCCAACCTTGGCGAGCCCAGCTTTCGCTAGCTCTAGCTCCTTTAAGAGATCTTTATTCTCTTTTCGAGAAGTTTGTGTTAAACACAACAAAAAAATTCACACGGATATCGATCCTTAATTCGGCCACCCGTGCCCACATTAAGGCTCGGGGGCTACTGGGATTCGTGCTCATTATTTATAAATATTAAAGGGGCACATTGATCCCCTGATCTGGTGTTGCCACCCAACCAGTGTCTCAGGGGCTACTGCGTTGCCTGTTCAGTGCAGAAAATTCAAAGTGCTTAGTGTTTGGCTTGACCGAACTATGGGCAAACGCATCTTCAGAAAAAAATAGGTACCATCTGGACCTATCTAGAGTCAAGATGATATATTGCGGCAATTCCTCAAAACCCTCTCTCAAGGGCCCGTTCGACGATCACTATTATCTCTAATATATTACACTGCGTTTCTATTCCTACATATGCTGCCGAGCTAGGAGTTGATCCTCAGGCCAATGTCGCAAATCGACCTAAGTCTCAGGGGCTACCAGGATCAGCAGTTTAGGTTTTCCTTCAGGTGCACCTCGGGTTTAGACCGACACACACCTTGAGGGCTACTGGATATACATATATTGGCTATATATCTCGGCAGAGAGTAAATTGCACCAATCAAAAATATTCACAAAAATCAGCCCACTGTCGGGGTGGTGCACCACCTCGGAAGCAGTCCGGCATAAAGCTCGGGCGCCAGTGGCTAGCTCCATAGAGGGCATTTCCGGCATTAAGCTCGGCTGAATCCGTTCAATCTTTTAAAAGACCGAGGTAGTTTACGACACCTCGGATGCTGACCATCGTTGGAGCTCGGAAGTGGTCCGGCATAAAGCCTGGATTCAAATGGCTCGTTCAATAGAGAACTTTTTAGCGTTAAACTCGGATAACCTCCTTCAAACTTTTTCAAGCCAAGGTGATCTATGACACCTCAGATATAGTCTGGCGTTGGAGCTTGGATATAGTCTGGCATTGGTGCTTGGCTGCAAAAGATATCTCGAATGCAGTCCGGCGTTGGAGCTCGGATGCAAGAGGACAGCGTCGCATGGGAACAACCTCAAACCCGAGGTGTGGCATAAAAAATAATTCTAAGGCATTGATAAAGGCCAAGAACATAAAGGGGCTCCTTGGATACCCGATGTGTAAACCCTTAGGATTCATTTTGGCGATCCTCAAGATCGAAGATGCGAAGATTTGTTGAACCACTTTTCAAGACCGACGACCGAAGATGAAGAACAATTCGGAAGGATCGAGGAGCGTCCCCAACTTGAAGACCGGTTCAGGGGGCTACTGATGGTGTCCTAGACTAGGGGGTACTCACCACATCGTCTCCCGACCAGGTGGATCGGGCCGAGGACCCCCATGGCGGTTCACTCATGGGCCACTTCGGGAAGCCCATGCCACATACAAGGAGTATTCCACAAGACTTGGTGATCAAGACAAGGACTCCTCTCCACCAACGTATTCGGCTAGGACTCTTGTTATCTTGGGCCTCTAGTGCATTATATAAGCCAAGGCCAGGCTAGTCGATAGATTCATTATCATAACCATACAGGCTAGGCCTCTAGGGTTTTAGCCATTACGATCTCGTGGTAGATCAACTCTTGTAATACTCATATTCATCAAGATCAATCAAGCAGGACGTAGGGTATTACCTCCATAGAGAGGGCCCGCACCTAGGTAAAACATTGTGTCCCCTGGCCCCTGTTACCATCGACCTTAGACGCACAGTTCGGGACCCCCTACCCGAGATCCGCAAGTTTTTACACCGACACTCCCCTTTCCTACTCCTACTAGGAGGGGGAAAGGAAGGAGGAGAGGGAGAAGGAAAGGTCGGAGCCCCCCTTCCCTAGTCCAATTAGGACCAGAGGGGAGGGGGCGCGCGGCTTGCCCTGGCCGGCCCTCTCTCTCTCCACTAAGGCCCATGTGGCCCATTACTTCTCCCGGGGGGTTCTGGTAACCCTCCGGCACTCCGGTTTTCTCCAAAATCACCCGGAACACTTCCGGTATCCGAATATAGTCGTCCAATATATCAATCTTTATGTCTCGACCATTTAGAGACTCCTCGTAATGTCTGTGATCACATCCGGGACTCTGAACTACCTTCAGTACATCAAATCACATAAACTCATAATACCGATCGTCACCGAACGTTAAGCGTGCGGACCCTATGGGTTCGAGAACTATGTAGACATGACCGAGACACGTCTCTGGTCAATAACCAATAGCGGAACCTAGATGCTCATATTGGCTCCTACATATTCTACGAAGATCTTTATCGGTCAAACCGCATAACAACATGCGTTGTTTCCTTTGTCATCGGTATGTTACTTGCCCGAGATTCGATCGTCGGTATCTCAATACCTAGCTCAATCTCATTACCGGCAAGTCTCTTTACTCGTTCCTTAATGCATCATCCCGCAACTAACTCATTAGTCAAAATGCTTGCAAGGCTTATAGTGATGTGCATTACCGAGAGGGCCCAGAGATACCTCTCCGATACACGGAGTGACAAATCCTAATCTCGATCTATGCCAACTCAACAAACACCATCACAGACACCTGTAGAGCATCTTTATAATCACCCAGTTACGTTGTGACGTTTGATAGCACACAAGGTGTTCCTCCGGTATTCGGGAGTTGCATAATCTCATAGTCAGAGGAACATGTATAAGTCATGAAGAAGGCAGTAGCAACGAACTAAATGATCATTGTGCTAAGCTAACGGAATGGGTCAAGTCAATCACATCATTCTCCAATGATGTGACCCCGTTAATCAAATGACAACTCATGTCTATGGCTAGGAAACTTAACCATCTTTGATTCAATGAGCTAGTCAAGTACAGGCATACTAGTGACACTTAGTTTGTCTATGTATTCACACATGTACTAAGTTTCTGGTTAATACAATTCTAGCATGAATAATAAACATTTATCATGATATAAGGAAATAAATAATAACTTTATTATTGCCTCTAGGGCATATTTCCTTCAATATACGGACTGTGGTAACCTTGACCCTGCTATAGGTCGTAGGATCCATGGGCCTCCTACGGGCCGTCGCTAACTGGGCCTCCAACAGGACCGTAGATTTGGTGGGCCTCGGGCCATCAGATAAATGGGTCTACATGGGTCGTAAAGGGGCGTAATTGGTATCTACCCAGCACGGTAACGGGCCGTTAACAGGCCAGAGGACAGCAAAGAATTAATTCTCTCACAGGCATAACGGGTCGTTAATGGGCCGGAATATAGGACGGGCTGGAAACGACGCAATGGTTAACAGGCCACAAACGGGCCAACTCTGGCCACGGGCTGAATTTGGCCCATTAGGGGAACAGGCCAGTAACTGGCCAGAAGTAATTGAGGGCCGAAAAGGAGCTCAAGAACGTATGGGCCATTAGTAGGCCGAAACCTAACACGGGCTGGAAATGGCCCATGTGAATCATGGGCTGTTAACGGGTACAAAGAAATTTACTGTTCATTATGGGCAAGAGTCACCGTGGGCCTCTAAAGGGCCTAAAGATACGGAGGGCTGAAAGACGTTGTGGGCCATACATGGGCCGAAAGTGAAACGGTTTGGTGTTATATTCGACGGCCCACATGACGTTGTTGGGCCGATTTCGAGTAGGCCCTAACGGGCTGTGAGTTACCGGGCCGTAAAATGGGCTATTTGCGAAGAGACCGTTAACAGGCTTTACATGGCCAGCCCGCAAACTTTTCACCAAGTCAAACGGGCCAGCCTTTGTAATCTGAATGGGCCCGTGGTGGGCCGTCGCACGTGTCGACATATCATAGGTGCCTATCTGACCCACTAACGAGTTGACACGTGTTTCCTCCGGCCAATCAGAATTTTACATGTGGAAAATTCCCATTGGCCCAGGCTGTTAACGGGTTATCGGATCCAAAACTGGACCCGATAGCTTAATGGCGACCCGTTATAGTGGATTCCACGTGTCGGTCACCCTTGATGAAACCACTTCTGTGACGCGTGATTTATCGTCATGGAAGTGGACACTACCGTGATGATAATTTTGGTAATGTCATCGAACACTTCTACGACAACACAGGTATGACTATCTTGATTCTGTCATAAAATAGTCATGGATGTACATGCATGATCGAAAACGTGACCTACTGTGACAAACACGTATCATCACGGAAGTGTATTTTTTGTAGTGTAGGGTTTGAGATGAGATGGTGTTGTTGAAGATGTTCATGGAGATTGCCCTCCCAAAGATGGGAGAGCTGTTGGTGATGATGATGACGGTGATTTCCTCCTCCGGGAGGGAAGTTCCCCTGGCAGAATCTCTTCGCTGAAGGGAAAAAGTGCTCCTGCCCAAGTTCCTCCTCGAGAGGGCGGCGCTCCATCCCGAAATTCCTCTCCTTATTTTTTTTGAAGGTCAAAATGACTTATATACCAGAAGATGGGCAACGGAGTTGGGCCGAAGGGAGCACAACCCCCCAGTGCGCACCTAGGTGGGTTGTACACACCTGGTGGGCCCCCTCTGGTACTTATTGGCTCCAATATTCCTCATATGTTCCATAAAAAATCTCCATAAAGTTTTAGCTTGTTTGAAGTTGTGCAGAATAGGTGGCCTGACGTAGCTTTTCCAGGTCCAGATTTCCAGCTGCCGGAATTCTCCCTCTTTGTGTGTACCTTGCATATTATGAGAGAAAAGGCATTAGAATTACTCCAAAAAGCATTATTATGCATAAAAACATCATAAATAATAGTAGGAAAACATGATGCAGAATGGACATATCAGTAGGTATAGTGGTTGTTTTGAGGAAGGTATATGGTGGGTGTACGGTACCGGCGAAAGTTGCGCGGTACTAGAGAGGCTAGCAATGGTGGAAGGGTGAGAGTGAATATAATCCATGGACTCAACATTAGTCATAAAGAACTCACATACTTATTGCAAAAATCTATTAGTCATCGAAACAAAGTACTACACGCATGCTCCTAGGGGTATAGATTGGTAGGAAAAGACCATCGCTCGTCCCCGACCGCCATTCATAAGGAAGACAATCATGCTCCGACTTCATCACATAACAAAATTCACTAGCATGACTCTAATATCACCATCCTCATATGTCAAAACAATCATAAGGAATCAAACTTCTCATAGTATTCAATGCACTATATATGAAAGTTTTTATTATATCCCTCTTGGATGCCTATCATATTATGACTAAATTCATACCCAAAGCAAATTACCACGCTGTTTAGAGAGACTCTCAAAATAATATAAGTGAAGCATTAGAGTTCAACCATTTCTATAAAATAAAACCGCCGCCGTGCTCTAAAAATATATAAGTGAAGCACTAGAGAAAAATTGCCTAACTCAAAAGATATAAGTGAAGCACACAGAGTATTCTAATAAATCACGATTCATTTGTGTCCCTCATAAAAGGTGTGTACATCAAGGATGATTGTGGCAAACTAAAAAGTAAAGACTCATATCATACAAGACGCTCCAAGCAAAACACATATCATGTGGTGAATAAAAATATAGCCTCAGGTAAAGTTACCGATAGACGAAGACGAAAGAGGGGATGCTTTCCAGGGAAACCCCAAGCTTAGGCTCTTGGTTGTCCTTAAATATTACCTTGGGGTGCCTTGGGCATCCCCAAGCTTAGGCTCTTTCAACTCCTTATTCCATAGTCCATCAAATCTTTACACAAAACTTGAAAACTTCACAACACAAAACTCAATAGAAAGTCTCATGAGACCCATTGGTATAAGAGAATAAATCACCACTTAGTTATTGTTGTGAACTCATTCTTTATTTACATTGGTGTAATATCTATTCTATTCCAACTTATCCATGGTTTCTACCCCCCTATAGAACCCATAGATTCATCAAAATAAGCAAACAACACAAACAAAACAAAATTTGTCAAAAACAGAACAGTGTTTAGCAATCTGTAACTCTCGAATACTTCTGTAACTCCAAAAATTCTGAAAATTTAGGAAAACCTGGGAAATTTGTATATTAATCTTTTGCAAAAATAATCAGTATTTTATCACGCTTCTGTTAAAAAATGAGAATTATTTTCTTGGGCGCAAAAGTTTTTTGTTTTCCAGCAAGTTCAAATCAACTATCACCGTAAGCCATCCCAAAGGTCTTACTTGGCACACACACTAATTAAAACACAAAAACACATATAACCAGAGGCTAGATGAATTATTTATTGAAAACAGGACCAAAAAGTAAGAACAAAAATAAAATCGGGTTGCCTCCCGACAAGCGCTATCGTTTAACGCCTTTAGCTAGGCACAAAAACATAGATCTAGGTATTGTCACCTTCCCCCTTTTGGTAGTAAAGAGAAAAATTCTAGTCCAGAGTATTTATCTTTTTATTTTGTGAAAGCACATGGCCATTAATAGCAGAGCAAAGATTATGCACACTTCAAAAATTTGCATCTAAACTAGCCTTCATCTCTTTGATTATTTCATTTTGATAAAAGCACATAAGAGTAGTTGATTCAATACTTTCACCTTTGGAGTGCCCAAATATGGTTTTCATCTTTCCATAAGTATCAAAGGCATATCCTCCAAGAAAACCATTTTCAAATATAGAATCCAAAACTTGTTTAAGAGAAAGAGGCAAACCAACATAAAAGCTTCTCAAGTATATCTCAATATGATATTGAGGCACATGGCTAGCTTGAATCCTAAATAGTCTATCCCAAGCATCTTTCAAAGATTCATCGAGCAAATAACGAAAGATTTTGGGATCATCTTCATCAAAATTGTTTAAATTTTCCTTAACAACCTCGGAAGGTCTTTTTGTAGCATCATTATTTATGAGCTTAGAAAGGATGGAGGGGCTATCCAAGAGTCGACCACAGTGATAGAAAGATGGACTCGGGAAAACAAGAGAATGGCGAGAGAAAAGGAAATCTTTGCGAAAATCGTTTTAGGAGTGGCGGAGAGGAAAACGAGAGGGAAATGGCAAATAATGTAATGCAAGAGATGATAGTTTATGATGGGTACTTGGTACGCTTGATGTAGATCTCCTCGGCAACGTTACCAAAAATTGGCAAGTAGACAGGATACTAATCTTGACTTGGCATAGATCTCCCCGGTAATGGCGCCAGAAATTCTTCCTGCTACTTCTTGAGCTTGCGTTGGTTTTACCCTTGAAGAGGAAAGGGTGATGCAGCACAGTAGAGATAAGTATTTCCCTCAGTTAAGAACCAAGGTATCAATCTGGTAGGACAATAACGCGCAAATCACCAATACTTGCACACACAATAAAACACTTGCACCCAACGCGATAAATGGGTTGTCAATCCCTTCACGGTCACTTTGAAAGGTGAGATCTGATAGAGATAAATAAACTAAACAAAAGATAAAATATTTTTGGGTTTTTTTGTATTATAGATCTGAAAATAAAATATTGCAAGAATTGTAAACGGAAACTAATATGATGGAAAATAGACCTGGGGGCCAAAGGTTTCACTAGAGGCTTCTCTCATGAAGACAAATAATACGGTGGGTGAACAAATTACTGTCGAGCAATTGATAAAAAGTGCAAAGTTATGACGATATCCAAGGCAATGATTATGTAATATAGGCATCATGACTGTGTCAAGTAGACCGACTCCTGCCTGCATCTACTACTAGTACTCCACACATCGACCGACTCATGCCTACATCTAGAGTATTAAGTTCATAAAGGACAGAGTAACGCTTTAAGTAAGATGACATGATGTAAAGGAATAAACTAAAGCAATATGATGTAAACCCCATCTTTTTATCCTCGATGGCAACAATACAATATGTGCCTCGCTACCCCTACTTTGTCACTAGGTGAGGACACCGCAAGATTGAACCCAAAGCTAAGCACTTCTCCTGTTGCAAGAAAAACCAATCTAGTTGGCCAAGCCAAACCGATAGTTCGAAGAGAAATACAAAGATATCATATCATGCATATAAGAATTTAGAGAAGATTCAAAAAATATTCATAGATAATATGATCATAAATCCACAATTCATGGGATCTCAACAAACACACCGCAAAATAAGATTACATCCGGTAGATCCCCAAGAACATCGAGGAGAACATGGTATTGAGAATCAAAGAGAGAGAGAAGAAGCCATCTTGCTACTAGATATGGACCCGTAGGTCTGTGGTAAACTACTCACGCTTCTTTGGAAGTGCAATGGACTTGATGTAGAAGCCCTCCGTGATCGAATCCCCCTCGGACAGGATGCCAGAAAAGGCCCCACGATGGAATATCATGGGAACAGGAGGTTGCGGCGATGGGAAAGTGTTTTTGTGGATGCTTCTGGACGTTCGGGAATAAATGTGAATATATAGGAGGAAGAACTAGGTCAGGAGGGTCACGAGGGGCCACAAGGTAAGGGGCGCCCCTCCCCCCTCCCTAGGGTGCGCCCTCCACCCTTGCCGCCACCTCATGCCTCTTTTGACTTGCACTCCAAGTCTCGTGGGTGTCTTTTGGTCCAAGAAAAATCATCACGAAAGTTTTATTCCGTTTGGACTCTGTTTGATATTTCTTTTCCGCGAAGCTAAAAATAAGAAAAAAATGAACTGGCACTGGGCTCTAGGTTAATAGGTTGGTCCCAAAAATAATATAAAATAGCATATGAATGCATATAAAACATCCAAAACAGATAGTATAATAGCATGGAACAATCAAAAATTATAGACATGTTGGAGATGTATCACTTCTTTTTGTGAATCTTTTGCTACTCATGTTGATCTCCCTAAGGAGAAGTGGTTTAAATATCATCCTCCCATTGGAGTAAAAATAGTGAAACCTATTAAAGCTGAAGAAGAAGCTATTACTTATAATGTTGTTCCAGTTCTTCCTACTGCTTACATTGAGAAACCACCTTTTCCTGTTAGGATAAAAGAACATGCTAAAGCTTCAGCTGTGGTTCGAAAGAGTTATATAAGAACACCTACACCCACTGAAAAAAGTAAAGTTGAACCTAATGTTGCTATGGTTAAACATCTCTTGGTTGATAATATCGATGGGCATGTTATTTATTTCTATGATGAAGCTACTAGAATTGCTAAACCGGATGAAAAAGATAAACATAGAGCTGTTGTTGGCATGCATGTTGTCTCTATTAAAATAGGATATCATTGTTATCATGGCTTATGTGATGTGGGTGCTAGTATGAGTGCTATCCCGTTTACTATATATCAAGAAATTATGAATGATATTGCACCTGCTGAGATAGAAGATATTGATGTTACTATTAATCTTGCTAATAGAGACACTATTACACCACTTGGGATTGTTAGAGATGTTGAAGTCTTGTGGGGGGAAATAAAATACCATACCGATTTTCTAGTTCTTGGTTCCCCACAAGATGATTTTTTTCCCATTATATTTGGTAGACCTTTCTTGAATACGGTGAATGCTAAAATTGATTGCAGTAAAGAAACAGTCAGTGTTAATTTTGGTGATGTATCTCATGAGTTTAATTTCTCCAAATTCCGTAGACAACCATGTGATAAAGAATCACCTAGTAAGGATGAAATTATTGTTCTTGCTTCTATTGTCGTTCCTCCTACTGATCCATTAGAACAATATTTGATAGACCATGAAAATAACATGTTTATGAATGAACGAAATGAAATAGATGAAATATTCTTTAAATAAATGCCTATTTTGAAACACAATTTACCTATTGAAACTCTTTGAGATCCTCTACCACCCAAGACTGATCCTGTGTTCGATCTTAAACAATTACCTCATACTCTAAAATATAATTATCTTGGTGAAAAGAAGATATATCCTGTTATTATTAGTGCTAACCTTTCGAAACATGAAGAAAAGAGATTATTGAAAACTCTGAGGATGCACCATGCCGCTATTGGATACACTCTTGATGATCTTAAGGGCATTAGTCCCACTCTATGTCAGCATAAAATTAATATGGAGCCTGATGCTAAACACGTTGTTGATCAACAACGATGATTAAATCCTAAGATGAAGGAAGTGGTAAAAATGAAATATTAAAGCTCCTGGAAGCAGGTATAATCTATCCCACAGCTGGTAGTAGATGGGTAAGACATGTTCCTTGTGTCCCTAAAAAGGGAGGTATTACTATTGTTCCAAATGATAAAAATGAATTGATTCCAGAAAGAATTATTACAGGTTATAGAATGGTAATTGATTTTAGAAAATTAAACAAAGCTTCTAGGAAAGATCATTATCCTCTACCTTTCATTGATCAAATGCTAGAAATACTATCAAAACATACACATTTTTTGTTTTCTAGATGGATACTCTGGTTTTTCCCAAATACCTGTGTCATAAGAGGATCAAGAAAAAACCACTTTTACATGCCCTTTTGGTACTTTTGCTTATAGATGTATGCCTTTTGGTTTATGTAATGCACCTCTACCTTTCAAAAATGTATGACTGCTATATTCTCTGACTTTTGTGAAAAGATTGTTGAGGTTTCCATGCATGATTTTTCTGTTTACGGAACTTCTTTTGATGATTGCTTAAGCAACCTTGATTGAGTTTTGCAGAGATGTGAAGAAACTAATCTTGTCTTGAATTGGGAGAAGTGCCACTTTATGGTTAACAAAGGTATTGTCTTGGGGCATAAAATCTCCGAAAGAGGTGTTGAAGTGGATAAAGCTAAAGTAGATGCTATTGAAAAAATGTCGTGTCCTAAAGATATCAAAGGTATAAGAAGCTTCCTTGGTCATGTTGGTTTCTATAGGAGATTTATTAAAGACTTGTCTAAAATTTCTAGGCCTCTCACTAATCTTTTGCAAAAATATGTTCCATTTGTTTTTTATGATGATTGTTTAGAAGCCTTCGAAATACTTAAGAAGGCCTTAATTTCTACATCTATTGTTCAACCACCTGAATGGAACCTACCCTTTGAAATTATGTGTGATGCTAGTGATTATGCTGTTGGTGTTGTTCTAGGACAAAGAGTTGATAAGAAATTAAATGCCATCCATTATGCTAGTAAAACTCTAGAGAGTGCCCAAAGAAATTATGCTACTACTGGAAAAGAATTTTTAGCAGTTGTGTTTGCTTGTGATAAATTCAGATCTTATATTGTTGATTCTAAAGTAATTGTTCACACTGATCATGCTGCTATTAAATACCTTATGGAAAAAGAAAGATACTAAACCTAGACTTATTAGGTGGGTTCTTTTGCTACAAGAATTTGATTTGCATATTACTGATATGAAGGGAGCTGAAACCCCGTAGCACATAACTTGTCTAGGTTAGAAAATACTCTTGATGACCCACTACCTATTAATGATAGCTTCCCTAATGAACAACTAACTGTCATAAATGCTTCCCGTAGTACTTCATGGTATGCTGAATATGCTAATTACATTGTTTCTAAATTTATACCACTCAGTTTCACATACGAACAAAAGAAAAGGTTTTTCTATGATTTAAGACATTACGTTTGGCATGAACCACACCTTTATAAAGAAGGAGTAGATGGCGTTATTAGACATTGTGTACCTGAGCATGAACAGGAACAAATCCTATGCAAGTGTCACTCCGAGGCTTACGGAGGACACCATGCTGGAGACCGAACTACACACAACGTATTACAATCTGGTTTTTATTGGCCTACTGTTTTCAAGGACGCTCGTAACTTTGTCTTGTCTTTTGATGAATGTCAAAGAATTGGTAATATTAGTAGACGTCGAGAAATGCCTATGAGTTATTGACTTGTTATTGAACCATTTGATGTTTGGGGTTTTCATTATATGGGGCCTTTTCCATTCTCTAATGGGTATACTCATATTTTAGTTGTTGTTGACTACATTACTAAGTAGATAGAAGATATTCCAACTAGTAGTGCTGATCATAACACCTCTATTAAAATGCTTAAAGAAGTTATTTTCTTGAGGTTTGGACTCCCTAGATATTTAATGACTGATGGCGGTTCACACTTTATTCATGGTGCTTTTTGTAAATTGCTTTCTAAATATGATGTTAACCATAGAATTGCATCACCTTATCATCCTCAGTCTAGTGGTCAAGTAGAATTAAGTAACAGAGAAATAAAATTGATCTTGCAAAAGGTTGTTAATAGATCTAGAAAGAATTGGTCTAAGAGACTTGATGATGCATTATGGGCTTATAGAACTGCTTATAAAAATCATATGGGTATGTCTCCATATAAAATGGTTTATGGAAAAGCATGTCACTTACCTCTCGAATTAGAACACAAGGCTTATTGGGCAATTAAACAGCTCAACTATGATTTCAAACTTGCTGGTGAAAAGAGGTTATTTGACATTAGCTCACTTGATGAATGGAGAGCCCAAGCCTATGAAAATGCCAAGTTGTTTGAAGAAAAAGTTAAAATATGGCATGACAAAAGAATACAAAAGCGGGAATTTAATGTAGGTGACCAATTCTTGCTATACAACTCTCGTTTAAGATTTTTCGTACGAAAATTCTCTCTAAATGGGAAGGTCCTTACATTATCAAGGAAGTTTATCGTTTTGGTGCCATCAAGATCAACAATGTCGAAGGCAATTGTAACGCCCTCGATGCGGCTATATCTCCCACGTGTCGAGGTACGACTTAGAGGCATAACCGCATTGAAAGCAATGTCGCAAGTCAGGAAATCATCACACATCCCATGCATATAAATAATATAAAGGGGAGGTACATAGTTGGCTTACACTCGCCACGTCACATCAAAGTACATAAATAACATCCATCATACAAATCACTCATGGCCCGACTACGGTGCCAAAATAGAAAAGACTCCCAACATGCGACAAGGCCCTGAATCGATAACCCCTACTAGGCACCACTACTGATCATCGGGAAAGGAAACATAATAACGCTGAGAGCCCTCGTCGAACTCCCACTTGAGCTCGTACTCGTCACCTGGAGCGGAATCACCTGGACCTGCATCTGGAATTATAGTATCTGTGAGCCACAGGGACTCAGTAGTCTCGCACCCTCGCGATCAAAACTATTTAAGCTTATAGGAAGGATAAGGCAAGTATATGTGGAGCTGCAGCAAGCGACTAGCATATGTGGTGGCTAACTTATCCGCAAAAGAGAGCGAGAAGAGGAGGCAAGGCGCGAGCGAGAAACTAGAGGAACAACCTGCGCAAGCATTACTCCAAAACCGTGTCCACTTCCCGGACTCCTCCGAGAAGAGGCCATCACAGCAACACACGCAGTTGATTCGTTTTAATTAATTAAGGTTTAAGTTATCTACAACCGGACATTAACAAATTCCCATCTGCCCATAACCGCGGGCACGGCTTTCGAAAGTTCAATCCCTGCAGGGGAGTCCCAACTTAGCCCATGACAAGCTCTCACGGTCAACGAAGGAATAGACCTCCACCCGAGACACACCGATCAGACTCGGTAACCCGGTACGACAAGACAATTCGACAGGTTAAAACAAGACCAGCAACATCGCCCGAATGTGCCGACAAATCCCGATAGGAGCTGCACATATCTCTTTCTCAGGGCACACTCAGATGAGCGCTCCATACAACTAAAACCAAACCTCGAGTTTCCCCGAGGGGGCGCTGCACAGGACTCTAGTTTGGACCAACACTCAGAGGAGCACTGGCCCGGGGGGGTTAAAATAAGATGACCCTTGAGTCTGCAGAACCCAAGGGAAAGGAAAAGGCTAGGTGGCAAACGGTAAGAACAATGTTGGGCATTGCTGGAAAAGCTTTAATCAAGGCGAACTATCAAGGGGTTCCCATTATAACCCAACCGCGTAAGGAACGCAAAATCCGGGAACATAACACCGATATGACGGAAACTAGGGCGGCAAGAGTGGAACAAAACACTAGGCGAGAGGCCGAGCCTTCCACCCTTTACCAAGTATATAGATGCATTAAGATAACACGGCAATGTAATGATATCCCAACAAGTAAATAAATGATCCAACAAGGAACGGCCTCCAAACTTCACCTGCAACTAGCAACGCTATAAGAGGGGCTGAGCAAAGCGGTAACATAGCCAATCAACGGTTTGCTAGGACATGGTGGGTTAGAGGTTCAACATGGCAATTGGGAGGCTGACAAGCAAAAGGTAGGCATCGTAGCATTGGCATAGCAAGAGCGAGCAAACTAGCATAGCAAAGATAGTAGTGATTTCGAGGGTATGATCATCTTGCCTGCACAGTTGTCAAAGTTGACTGGATCCTCACAAGCAAACTCAACGGGCTCCTCGGTAGCGAACTCGTCTCCCGGCTCTACCCAACAAGACAAACAAGCAACAAGGATACAATCAACCACGTGCAAGACCAAGCAATATGATGAAATGATGATATGCTATGCGGGATGCGATGCGGGATGCAAAATGCAAGATATGACAGGAAATGCATGAACCTGGCCTCAACATGGAATTCCAAGGGTTCCACTGGATAGAGGGGATGAAATTTCTTGAAAACGATATAAAGATCATTGGAATCGGAGCTACGGTTTGGAAATGGCGAGCGTTTTACGAAACGAACCAATCTGCGATATACAGCAAGTAGGCTCCTAAATGCAACAAAATTAACATGCTACAGCCACCAAACATGAAAACAAAATACATGGCAGTGATTTACACAAGATGGTTAACAAAACACTAGCACTGAGCCATAGGCAAATTCATCCATTAAGAGGTTCAAACAAGCATGGCAAAAATGAATATGCAAAACAGATTCCAGACTTAGTGAAATTAACACAAGCCTGAAATTTCAGATCACGAAGCCCTCTTCGGAGCAGCAAAACAACATGATAGATGACCTGAACATGACAAGTAAGAACATGGCATGGAGCTACTCAACAAGCTTAACAAAACACCCAAAGTGACCTGGGGCCAAAAGGGTTCACAAAATACTCTACCGAGCTCACGAACATAGCTCGAACACAATCAGTTTTCAGACTTAGTGAAAACTGAGACATGCAGAAATTTAATTCACGAAGGCATGTAAACGAGCTCGATGTACTCACTACGGTGCAAGTCATGGCAAGGAAAGCATATAACCAGTAAGAAGGCACAATATGCTAGCTACGCATGGCAAGAACAAAGGCATAGCATACATGGAACACTAACGGTAGCATCGGCAAAATCGCAAACAAGTTGACGATCTGCCCAGATTAACAACGAAGCAAAAGTTCAGCTCGATTGAGTCAACCTAGAGCACTCCAAATATGCAAACAAAGACATGGGTGGATAGAGCATAACATAAATATCAAAACTCTCTTACTGATCATCCTCAAAAGAGGCACGGATCACTAGGA
This sequence comes from Triticum urartu, assembly GCF_003073215.2. Lineage (NCBI taxonomy): Eukaryota > Viridiplantae > Streptophyta > Magnoliopsida > Poales > Poaceae > Triticum > Triticum urartu. Next base: position 191,281,875 of record NC_053023.1, read on the forward strand.
AACAAGCTGGACATATAGCATCATGAACTAAAATACCCAGACTTAGTGAAAATCACTAAGTCCCTGAAATCTGCAATCTCAGGTACCTCCCTTCGCAAGCTTGCACAAGACAACACACACATCCTAAAAATGCATGGGTGGCACCTCTGGAAAGAAGACAAAATGCTTAACAATTCATCCCAAAGGGGCACAGGCATATCATGCACGAATTAAACATGGCAAAAATGACAAAAGTGCATGATGAACTAACGGATCTGCAATTTAACTCACGAAGCCTCCTTCTAACAGCATTTTGGGCATCAAGATGAACTCAAATGCAAATGATGCAATGGAAAAAAACGATGTACACGTCGAGACGAAGATTTTGATATATTATATGTCCAAAACGGAGCTACGGATACAGAGATACGAGCAGTCAAACATAGCACGAAAAATTAGGGTTGGAGGGGAAAAGTCAACCGAAACGACCCAGATCCAGATGTGGCGCGGTTTACGGAGTTCGCCGGAAACACTGTAGCCGCTCGCCGGAGTTGCGCCGGAGAGGCCCAGGAGCTCGCCGGAGCTCGGGGAAGAGGCCGGGGAGGTCGGGGTCGCCGGATCCGGCACTCCCGCGGCCGGATCTGGCCGGAGACGCGGCGAGGAGGCGGCGGCCGGTCGGAGGTCGGCGGCCGGAGCGCGGCGGCGGTGGGGCGCCGGCGACGCAGGTGGCGGTGGCCCGGCGACGAGGGAGAAGAAGCGGGGCGCGGCGGAGGTCAGTGGCCCGGTCGGGCGAGGAGGCGGGCTCCCCGCGGGCTCGGGCGGGCCGGCGCGGCGGCGGCGATGTGGGCGCCCGCCCGGGACACGTGGCGCGGCGGTGTTGGCTGAGGCGGGCGGCGGACGATGTCCGGCCGGGGCGGACACGTCCGTCGGCGGAGGTTTCTGACGGGGGATGTTTTTTTTAGGAGGAGGACGGGGAGGAAGACGAGATCCGAAATGGGGGGGTGTTTAAATAGGCATAAGTGGAGCTAGGAGAGTCCAAATGAGGTGCGGTTTTCGCCCACGCGATCGTGATCGAACGCTCTAGGACATGGAGCAGAGTTTGGTGAGTTTTGGGACAAATTTGGGGGGTGTTGGGCTGCAACACACATGAGGCCTTTTCGGTCCCTCGGTTAACCGTTGGAGTATCAAACGAAGTCCAAATGATACGAAACTTGACAGGCGGTCTACCGGTAGTAAACCAAGGCCGCATGACAAGTCTCGGTCCAATCCGGAAATGTTTAATCCCCACACACGAAAGAAAGGTAGAAATGACCACCGGAGGAGAACGAAGCGCCGGAATGCAAAACGGACAACGAGGAAAAAGCTCGAATGCATGAGATGAACACGTATGTAAATGCAATGCACATGATGACATGATATGAGATGCATGAAAAAGAAAACAACACACGGAGACAAAACCCGAACCCGAGGAAATAAATATAACTTAACGCCGGAAACGGCAAGAGTTGGAGTACAAATTGGGAAAGTTATATCTGGGGCGTTACAGCAATAACCCAAAGGTGGTGAATGGTAAAAGAATCAAACAATATATCTCATGTACTCCCATAAATGTTGAAACTAATATTATCCATACCATAACACCGGAGGAGTACATAAAGGAAACTTTCTAGCACGCTCCAGAACTCTAAAAAGGAATAGATATGTGATACGGTAAGTAAACCGACTCCAAAAGTTTTCCAAAGGAAATTTTACTCCATTTTGGAATATTTAAAAATTAGGAAAATAAGAAGTAGTCTGAATAGTGCACGAGGAGGTGACAAGCCTTGGGGACGCGCCCTACCCCCTAGGCGCGCCTCCCTAGCTTGTGGCCACCCCGTGTGCCCTGCGGACTCTGTTTTCTCCCAAAATACTTGCTTTGCATGGTAAAAAATCATTATATAATCTCCCGAAGGTTTTGACCACCGTATCACGACAATATCCTCTGTTCTTATTTCGAGCTATTTCTGCAGCAGATTCAGAGTAAGATGTCTTCACAAGAGTAGGTCGGGGAGAGTCGTGTCTCTCACCCAACACCAGATCTAAGAGAATACATCGAAGCTAATCCCTTTGGGTGGTCAAGGGAGGAAGAGATGGAAGCTGACCTGAAAAGAGTGGATGCCATGGAAGAGGATCAATAAGTCACCTCTCTCCCTCAACCTAATGGCGGGCATGAATAATTCACGAGCTCAGTCCTTCCGGATTTGGTCAAACCTCCCAGTGCTAAATTTATCTCTTACAATACCTTGAAAAGAGTGTTTCTTTTTCTTCCATGGCCAGGATGCATCCATGGATGGACGATGCTCTAACTCTCACAGGCAAACTCCACAAGAAAATTATGGATCTCAAGCAGCAAGATTATAAGCTCGAAGAAGAGAATCGCATCCTGAAGGGAATTATTGCCAAGAATATTGCACCACTACCTCCGAAGAAGGAGACTTGAGTACATGGGTATGGGCACTCCCCTTGGCTAGTGCCAAGCTTGGGGGAGATGCCCCGTTATTGTATCACCATCACATCTTTATCTTTATCGTTTATCTTAGTTTGATCATTATGGTTATATATTGATCTAGTAGAATAAAAGTTTTAGTATGATCTAGTCCTTCAATTTTGCTTTTTGATCTATCTATGTAATCGAGTGTGAGAGTTATATAATTAGTTTTGAGTTGAGGGCTTTGCTTTCTTGCCTTGATCTTGGAAAAGAAAGAGAATAAAAGAAATAAAAATATTATATATAATCTTATGGAAGGTGATGACTTCACATATAAGAAGTATGTCACATGAAATTTGTTGACAATTGACAAACATAGTTTTGGTCATTTTTGCAATTAATAGGAAGTAATAAAGAAAGAGAGGTCTCACATATAACTACAATATCTTGGGAATCTTTTGAGATTGTGAGCACTCATTAAAATATTATATGCTAATAAGTTGATGTTGGAGAAGGAAGACAACATAATGTGTCATGTTCCCTTATATCCGAGTAGAAGTTATATTGTCATGGATCCTCCAACATGTTGAGCTTGATTCTCATCCTATGCTAGACAAATCTTTTGCACCAACTAGAGATACAACTTGTGCATCCAAAAACCATTATCCCAGTTTTGCCATGAGAATCCACTATATCTACCTATGGATTGAGTAAGATCCTTCAAGTAAGTTGTCATTGGTGCAAGCAATAAAATTGCTCTCTAAATATGTATGATCTTTTAGTGTGAGGAAAATAATCTTTATAAGAACTTGTGATATGGAATAAATAAAAGCGACGAACTGCATAATAAAGTTTTCTATCACAAGTGGCAATATAAAGTGACGTTATTTTGCATTAAGATTTTGGGCATCCAACCATTAAAGCGCAAGACAACCTCTACTTCCCTATGCGGAGGGCCTATCTTTTACTTTTGCTTTCTATCTTTATACAAGAGTCAAGGTGATCTTCACCCATCCTTTTATGGTTTGTCTTTTTGCAAGAACTGTATGTTGGGGATGATCCAGATATATATCCACTCGGATGTAGGAGATCATAAAGTTATTGTTGACATTACCCTTGAGGTAAATGGTTGGGAGGCGAAACTATAAGCCCCTATCTTTATATGTGTCTTATTGAAGCTTTGATCTCATAAGTATCGCATGAGTGTTAGCAATTATGAAAGGTTAAATGATGGTTGTGTATGTGAACTTGCTACATAAAAGCTCTTACATTTACTATGTCCGATGTTATCATAAATTGCAATTGCCTCAATGACAGAGATGATAGTTTGTTAGTTTTCAATAAAGTTCTTTGGTCTATACTTTACCTTGTGAATGATTGTCACTTTAGCATAAGAATTTATATGATAATATGTTGCTATTGTAAAGATGATCATGACGCCCTCATGTTCGTATTTTATTTTATCAACACCTCTATCTCTAAGCATGTGGTCATGATTATCGATTTTGGCTTTCGCTTGAGGACAAGTGAGGTCTAAGCTTGGGGGAGTTGATACGTCCAATTTGCATCATGCTTTTATGTTGATATTTATTGCATTATGGGTTGTTATGGCACATTACGGTACAATACTTATGCATTTTATCTCTTATTTTACAATATTTACATGAACAGGTGGGCAATCGTGAGCCATCGTGACAAGCAAACCAACAGACGGGCAAACAAGAGACGGGCAAAAAGAGGCAAATAGAGAAAGAGAAGGAGGAAGAAGAGAGAGGGCGAATAAAACGGCAAGGGTGAAGTGGGGGAGAGGAAAACGAGAGGCAAATGGCAAATAATGTAATGCGGGAGATAAGGGTTTGTGATGGGTACTTGGTATGTTGACTTTTGCGTAGACTCCCCGGCAACGGCGCCAAAAATCCTTCTTGCTACCTCTTGAGCATTGCGTTGGTTTTCCCTTGAAGAGGAAAGGGTGATGCAGCAAAGTAGCGTAAGTATTTCCCTCAGTTTTTGAGAACCAAGGTATCAATCCAGTAGGAGGCCACACACGAGTCCCTCGCACCTACACAAACAAATAAAATCCTCACAACCAACGCAATAAAGGGGTTGTCAATCCCTTCACGGTCACTCATGAAAGTGAGATCTGATAGATATGATAAGATAATATTTTTGGTATTTTTATGATAAGGATGCAAAGTAAACAAAGCAAAATAAACGGAAAAGGAAATAGCTTGGAGATTAATATGATGGAAAATAGACACGAGGGCCATAGGTTTCACTAGTGGCTTCTCTCGAGAGCATAAGTATTACGGTGGGTAAACAAATTACTGTTGAGCAATTGACAGAATTGAGCATAGTTATGAGAATATCTAGGTATGATCATGTATATAGGCATCACGTCCGAGACAAGTAGACCGACTCCTGCCTGCATCTAATACTATTACTCCACACATCGACCGCTATCCAGCATGCATCTAGAGTATTAAGTTCAAAAGAACAGAGTAACGCTTTAAGCAAGATGACATGATGTAGAGGGATAAACTCATGCAATATGATATAAACCCCATCTTGTTATCCTCGATGGCAACAATACAATACGTGCCTTGCTGCCCCTACTGTCACTGGGAAAGGACACTGCAAGATTGAACCCAAAGCTAAGAACTTCTCCCATTGCAAGAAAGATCAATATAGTAGGCCAAACCAAACTGATAATTCGAAGAGACTTGCAAAGATAACCAATCATACATAAAAGAATTCAGAGAAGATTCAAATATTGTTCATAGATAAACTTGATCATAAACCCACAATTCATCGGTCTCAACAAATACACCGCAAAAGAAGATTACATCGAATATATCTCCACAAGAGAGGGGGAGAACTTTGTATTGGGATCCAAAAAGAGAGAAGAAGCCATCTAGCTAATAACCATGGACCCGAAGGTCTGAAGTAAACTACTCACACTTCATCGGAGAGGCTATGGTGTTGATGTAGAAGCCCTCCGTGATCGATGCTTCCTCCGGTGGAGCTCCAGAAAAGGCCCCAAGATGGGATCTCACGAATACAGAAAGTTACGGTGGTGGAATTAGGGTTTTGGCTCCATATCTGGTAGTTTGGGGGTATGTAGGTATATATAGGAGGAAGAAGTACGTCGGTGGAGCAACATGGGCCCCACGAGGGTGGAGGGCATGTCTGGGGGGTAGGCGCGCCCCCCTACCTCGTGCCTTCCTGGTTGCTTTCTTGACTTAGGGTCCAAGTCCTCTGGATCACGTTCGTTCCGAAAATCACGTTCCTGAAGGTTTCATTCTGTTTGGACTCCGTTTGATATTCATTTTCTATGAAACTCTGAAATAGGCAAAAAAAACAGCAATTCTAGATTGGGCCTCCGGTTAATAGGTTAGTCCCAAAAAATAATATAAAAGTGTATAATAAAGCCCAATAATGTCCAAAACAGGATATAATATAGCATGGAACAATCAAAAATTATAGATACGTTGGAGACGTATCAAGCATCCCCAAGCTTAATTCCTGCTCGTCCTCGAGTAGGTAAATGATAAAAACAGAATTTTTGATGTGGAATGCTACTTGGCATAATTTCAATGTAATTCTCTTAATTGTGGTATGAATTTTCAGATCCGAAAGATTCAAGATAAAAGTTCAATATTGACATAGAAATAATAATAGTTCAAGCATACTAACTAAGCAATTATGTCTTCTCAAAATAACATGGCCAAAGAAAGTTATCCCTACAAAATCATATAGTCTGGCTATGTTCCATCTTCACCACATAAAGTATTTAAATCATGCACAACCCCATGACAAGCCAAGCAATTGTTTCATCCTTTTGGTGTTCTCAAACTTTTTCAATCTTCACGCAATACATGAGCGTGAGCCATGGACATAGCACTATATGTGGAATAGAATGTTGGTTGTGGAGAAGACAAAGAAGGAGAAGATAGTCTCACATCAACTAGACGTATCAATTGGCTATGGCGATGCCCATTAATATATATCAATGTGAGTGAGTAGGGATTGCCATGCAACGGATGCACTAGAGCTATAAGTATATGAAAGCTCAACAAAAGAAACTAAGTGGGTGAGCATCCAACTCGCTTGCTCACGAAGACCTGGGGCATTTTCAGGAAGCCCATCATTGGAATATACAAGCCAAGTTCTATAATGAAAAAAATCCCACTAGTATATGAAAGTGATAACATAGGAGACTCTCTATCATGAAGATCATGGTGCTACTTTGAAGCACAAGTGTGGTAAAAGGATAGTAGAATTGTCCCTTCTCTCTTTTTCTCTCATTTTTTTATTGGGGCCTTTTCTCTTTCTTTTTATGGCCTCTCTTTTTTTTAGTCCGGAGTCTCATCCCGACTTGTGGGGGAATCATAGTCTCCATCATCCTTTCCTCACTTGGGACAATGCTCTAAAAATGATGATCATCACACTTTTATTTACTTATAACTCAACAATTACAACTCAATACTTAGAACAAAATATGACTCTATGTGAATGCCTCCGGCGGTGTACCGGGATGTGCAATGAATCAAGAGTGACGTGTATGAAAGAATTATGAACGGTGGCTTTGCCACAAATACAATGTCAACTACATGATTATGCAAAGCAATATGACAATGATGGAGCGTGTCATAATAAACGGAACGGTGGTAAGTTGCATGGCAATATATCTCGGAATGGCTATGGAAATGCCATGATAGGTAGGTATGGTGGCTGTTTTGAGGAAGGTATATGGTGGGTGTATGATACCGGCAAAAGGTGCGCGGTATTAGAGAGGCTAGCAATGGTGGAAGGAAGAAAGTGCGTATGATCCATGGACCCAACATTAGTCATAAAGAACTCATATACTTATTGCAAAAATCTATTAGTTATCGAAGCAAAGTATTATGTGCATGCTCCTAGGGGAATAGATTGGTAGGAAAAGACCATCGCTCGTCCCCGACCGCCACTCATAAGGAAGACAATCAATAAATAAATCATGCTCCGACTTCATCACATAACGGTTCACCATGCGTGCATGCTACGGGAATCACAAACTTCAACACAAGTATTTCTCAAATTTATAACTACTCAACTAGCATGAATCTAACATCACCATCTCCATATCTCAAAACAATTATCAAGTATCAAACTTCTCATAGTGTTCAACACACTCTTAAGAAAAAATAATATTCATATTGAATGCCTAACATAATTAAAGAAAATTACCACGCTGGTTTGTAGGACTCTCAAAATAATCTAAGTGAAGCATGAGATAACAATAGTTTCTATAAAACAAATCCACCACCATGCCCTAAAAGATATAAGTGAAGCACTAGAGCAAAAACTATATAACTCAAAAGATATAAGTGAAGAACATAGAGTATTCTAACAGTTTCCGAATCATGTGTGTCTCTCTCAAAAGGTGTGTACAGCAAGGATGATTGTGGAAAACTAACAAATAAAGACTCAAATAATACAAGACGCTCCAAGCAAAACACATATCATGTGGTGAATAAAAATATAGCTCCAAGTAAAGTTACCGATGGAAGTAGACGAAAGAGGGGATGCCTTCCAGGGCATCCCCAAGCTTGGGCTTTTAGGTGTCCTTAGATTATCTTGGGGTGCCATGGGCATCCCCAAGCTTAGGCTCTTGCCACTCCTTGTTCCATAATCCATCAAATATTTTACCCAAAACTTGAAAACTTCACAACACAAAACTTAAAGTAGAAAATATCGTGAGCTCCGTTAGCGAAAGAAAACAAAACACCACTTCAAGGTACTTGATGACCCACAAGTATAGGGGATCTATCGTTGTCCTTTCGATAAGTAAGAGTGTCGAACCCAACGAGGAGCAGAAGGAAATTATAAGCGGTTTTCAGTAAGGTATTCCCTGCAAGCACTGAAATAATAGGTAACAGATAGTTCTGTGATAGGATAATTTGTAACGAGTAACAAGTAACAAAAGTAAATAAAGTGCAGCAAGGTGGCCCAATCCTTTTTGTAGCAAAGGACAAGCCTGGACAAACTCTTATATGATGTAAAGCGCTCCCGAGGACACATGGGAATATCGTCAAGCTAGTTTTCATCACGTTCATATGATTCGCGTTCGGTACTTTGATAATTTGGTATGTGGGTGGACCAGTGCTTGGGTGCTGCCCTTACTTGGACAAGCATCCCACTTATGATTAACCTCTATTGCAAGCATCCGCAACTACAACAAAAGTATTAAGCTAAACCTAACCATAGCATGAAACATGTGGATCCAAATCAGCCCCTTACGAAGCAACGCATAAACTAGGGTTTAAGCTTCTGTCACTCTAGCAACCCATCATCTACTTATTACTTCCCAATGCCTTCCTCTAGGCCCAAATAATGGTGAAGTGTCATGTAGTCGAAGTTCACATAACACCACTAGAGGAGAGACAACATACATCTCATCAAAATATCGAACGAATACCAAATTCACATGACTGCTAATAGCAAGACTTCTCCCATGTCCTCAGGAATAAACGTAACTACTCACAAAGCATATTCATGTTCATAATCAGAGGGGTATTAATATGCATATAGGATCTGAACATATGATCTTCCACCAAATAAACCAACTAGCATCAACTACAAGAAGTAATTAACACTACTAGCAACCCACAGGTACCAATCCCAGACTTGGAGGCAAGAATTGGATACAAGAGATGAACTAGGGTTTTGAGAGGAGATTGTGCTGGTGAAGATGTTGATGGAGATTGCCCTCTCCCAATGAGAGGAGCGTTGGTGATGACGATGGTGATGATTTCCCCCTCCCGGAGGGAAGTATCCCCAGCAGAACAGCTCCGCCAGAGCCCTAGATTGGTTCCGCCAAGGTTCCGCCTCGTGGGGGTGGAGTCTCGTCCAGAAAGATGGCTTATGATTTGTTTTCCTCATCGAAAGACTCCATATAGAAGAAGATGGCCATCGGAGGGCCACCAGGGGGCCCACGAGGTAGGGGCGCGCCTAGGGGGTAGGGCGCGCCCCCCACCCTCGTAGGTAGGGTCCATTCCTCTCATCAACCTGTCTGTAGCACTCATAGCTACAGCTCTAACTCGATTATTTCCTAATAATTGTTGTACCTCACAAGTCACATTAATTTGCTTATCGGCAGTGTCTCTACTCTGGACTACCAAAGCGTTATAAATATAAGGTAACTTGCCTGGGGGAAAGCAGGAAATTCTTTGTCCTTGAATCAATGTATTCAGGAAGAACAGGTTGTTCCGGCTAGATACCGTCAATAATTCTTGACTATTGCATGGGAACAGATTCAGCCTTTCTTATCCTTTCAGGGCCTATCCGAAAGAGAATCCAGTACCTCTTGGTCCTGAATATCAGAATAGGACGAACGAACCGGCCTCCGCGGATATCTTTGCTTCGGAACAAAACCCTGCAATCAAATAGATTGTCCCAAGGGCGCCATATTATAGGAGCCCAAGTTATGCTATTGAAAATTCGTTCCTCTAGCAGTTCCGGTTTGAGCATTCCGTTCCCTTTTTCAAACTCCACTTCTTTTCATATAGCAATCCCTGATCAAAGAGAGAACAATATCCATTTCAAAACATTTCTAACAGATTCCTTAGTTCTCCGTTCAGTTATTTCTATACGAAATAACAAATTCATTCTAATAATACTAAAAAAATAGTGGGTTCCATCGTTTCTATGGTTCCCTTTTAAACAGGTCGTTGTGCCTGGGCTGTGATGGCTCTCAGCCACATGGATAGTTCAATGTGCTCATCAGCGCCTGCGCCTGGCGTAACAGCTCCTGGTGCAACAACAAGTACTAGCTTAACGTGGGGAGGCGGCGAGTTAGTAGCACTAGGTGGCAAAGTGGCTTTGTTACCTATTCCATTAGGAACCGTAGATTTTTTAGTCGGAGAGCTATCTCTCGAGCACAGGTTGAGGTTCGTCCTCAATGGGAAAATGGAGCACCTAACAACGCATCTTCACAGACCAAGAACTACGAGATCACCCCTTTCATTCTGGGGTGACGGAGGGATACCCAATAAGCATAAGCATTAGCTCTCCCTGAAAAGGAGGTGATCCAGCCGCACCTTCCAGTACGGCTACCTTGTTATGACTTCACTCCAGTCGCAAGCCTAGCCTTAGGCATCCCCCTCCTTACGGTTAAGGGTAATGACTTCAAACATGGGTTGAGAGCGGGAGTTGAACTCTAGGAGGTCGAATCCCCCCTTGTTCCTTAGTAGCTCAGTGGTAGAGTGGTTGGCTGTTAACTGACTGGTCATAGGTTCGAATCCTACTTGGGGAGATTTTATTCATTCTTTAACGTAAGAATTTTATGGCCCCTTGGTGAACTTCTTGTGCTCAGTATTTTTTATATATTCTGAAAACGTCTTCCGTGAAGTTTCAGGAATTTTGGAGCTGTGTAGAATAGGTCTCTAATATTTGCTCCTTTTCCAGCCCAGAATCCCAGCTACCGGCATTCTCTCTCTTTATGTAAACCTTGTAAAATAAGAGAGAATAGGCATAAGTATTGTGACATAATGTGTAATAACAGCCGATAATGCAATAAATATCGATATAAAAGCATGATGCAAAATGGACATATCAACTCCCCCAAGCTTAGACCTCGCTTGTCCTCAAGCGAAAGCCGAAATCAAAAAATATGTCCACATGTTTAGAGATAGAGGTGTCGATAAAAATAAAATACGGACATGAGGGCATCATGATCATTCTTAGAACAACAACTTATATAATTATTGTCATATGATCTCTTATGCTAGAGTAATAATTCAATCACAATTTCAAGTATGAATCATAAACTTCATTGGCAACTAACAAACTATAGTCTCAGTCATTGGAGCAATTGCAATTTATCATAACATAGGAAAGAGTCAACATAAGAGCTTTTTAGCAAGTCCACATACTCAACTATCATATAGTCTTTCACAATTGCTAACACTCACGCAATACTTATGGGTATGGAGTTTTAATCGGACACAGAGAAAGATAGGGGCTTATAGTTTTGCCTCCCAACGTTTTACCTCAAGGGTAATGTCAACAATAATAATTCATGAAAAATCGCATCCAATTAGCCATATATATCAGGATCTTTCCAACATGTTGTGCTTGCCAAAAGATAAAATGTAAAAAGGAAGGGTGAAGATCACCATGACTCTTATGTAAGGTAGGAGATAAAAGTGAAAGATAGGCCCTTCGCAGAGGGAAGAAAAGGTTCTCATGCACTTTTATGGTTGGATGCACAAAATCTTAATGCGAAAGAACGTCACTTTATATTGCCACTTGTGATATGGACCTTTATTATGCAGTCCGTCGCTTTTATTTCTTCCATATCACACGATCGTATAAAGTTTATTTTCTCCCACACTAATAAGTCATACATATTTAGAGAGCAATTTTTATTGCTTGCACCGATGACAACTTACTTGAAGGATCTTATTCAATCCATAGGTAGGTATGGTGGACTCTCATGGCAAAACTGGTTCAAGGGTGTTTGGAAGAACAAGTAGTATCTCTACTTGGTGCAAAGAATTTGGCTAGCATGAGCATGAGGGGGAAAGGCAAGCTCAATCATGTTGGATGATCCAAGACAATATAATTTATCTTAGATGCAAGAAAACATAACCCATTACGTTGTCTTCCTTGTCCAATGTCAACTCTTTAGCATGTCATATTTTAATGAGTGCTCACAATCATAAAAGATGTCCAAGATAGTATATTTATATGTAAAGACCTCTCCTTCTTTATTACTTCCTATTAATTGCAACGATGACCAAAACTATGTTTGTCAACTCTCAACAACTTTTGTTCATCATACTCTTTCTATGTGAGCTCATTACTCTCCATAAGATCCATATGATCTCTTTGTTTATTTTTATTCTTTTATTCACTCAAGATCATGGCAAAATAATCAAGCCCTTGACTCAACACTAATCTTTATTATATATAGCTCACGGACTCGATTACATAGAAGGATCATAAAGCAAAACTCACAACTAGATCATACTAAAAGCTTTTATTCTACTAGATCAAGATATTACCAAAAGGATCGAACTAAGAAAACGGTAAAGATAAAAGTGATGGTGATACGATACCGGGGCACTCCCCCAAGCTTGGCAGTTGCCTAGGGGAGTGCCCATACCAGATACTCAATTCTTCTTTGTTGGTGAAGAAGGTGATGGTTTTGTTGATGGGGTAGGCTTGTCGTCCTTCTTCCAAGGCATAGGTTCACCATCATAGAAGGATGATCAAGTCTCCTGAAACCTCAAATCTGCAACCAAACTCATCCTCTTGAATCTATATTCATACTCACAGTTTTGATTTCGCAGGTCATAGATCTCGGCTTGGAGGTGCTCGATTTTCTCATGAAGCTTGAAGATGCCCTCCCCAATGTCCTTGACGTCCAGCTTGTGGTTGTTGGTGAACTTTGTGATCATAATGTGATTGGAATCGAGCCCACGCTCCACCATCTCCTAACACTTGTAAACTTCTTGCTCCAATGCCTCGAGCCTTGCCTCCGTGCTTCCGGTCTTCCTTGGTCCCTCAACATCGCGGATGTGCAACAACACCTCACGCATCTCAATGGTTTGAGGGTGTTGCAGCACTTCCGCGAGGTAGGGGTTGATGACCTTCTCGAAGAACTGGTCCTTGGGGGGCACTTGAAGATGACATGATGACCTGGATCTGTCAGAAAACAGCTCGAAACAAAGACAGGTGATTTTTGCGTGATACGGGAACCAAAACCTCCGGGGGATTATATAATGAATTTTTACTAACCAAAATATGTGTTGTGTAAGAAAACGGAGTCCGGAGAGCACACGAGGTGCCCACGAGGTAGGGGCGCGCCCAGGGGGTAGGGCAAGCCCTCCACCCTCATGGAGCCCTCGTGTCCTTCCCGGACTGCTTCTTATTTTTCTATTTTTCTAAATATTCCAAAATGGAAGAAAATTGCCATTAGAACTATTTTGGAGTCGGTTTACTTACGTACCACATACATATTCCTTTTCGGAGTCTGAAACGTTCCAGAAAGTGTCCCTTATGTATTCCTCCGGGGTTACGGTTTCAATAACATTAGTTTCAACATTTATAGGATTACCTGAGATATAATGTTTAATTCTTTGACCGTTCACCACCTTCGGATTTGTGCCTTTGAAGTTGTTGATTTTTATGGCACCAGAACGGTAGTCCTCCTCGATAACGTAAGGACCTTCCCATTTAGAGAGAAGTTTTCCTGCAAAAAATCTTAAACGAGAGTTGTATAGCAATACATAATCACCTACATTAAACTCACGGTTTTGTATCCTTTTGTCATGCCATCTTTTAACTTTTTCTTTCAATAATTTGGCATTTTCGTAGGCTTGGGTTCTCCATTCATCAAGTGAGCTAATATCAAATCACCTCTTCTCACCGGCAAGTTTGAAATCATAATTGATCTCTTTAATAGCCCAATAAGCCTTATGTTCTAGTTCGAGAGGTAAGTGACATGCTTTTCCATAAACCATTTTATACCGAGACATACCCATAGGATTTTTATATGCAGTTCTATAGGCCCATAATGCATCAAGTTTCTTGGACCAATTCTTTCTAGATCTATTAACAGTCTTTTGCAAAATTAATTTGAGTTCTCTATTACTCAATTCTACTTGACCACTAAACTGCGGGTGATAAGGAGATGCAATTCTATGATTAACATCATATTTAGCAAGCATTTTGTGGAAAGCACTATGAATAAAATGTGAACCACCATCAGTCATTAAATATCTAGGGACTTCAAACCTTGGAAAAATAACTTCTTTAAGCATCTTAATGGAGGTGTTATGATCAACACTACTAGTTGGAATAGCTTCTACCCACTTAGTAATGTAATCAACAGCAACTAAAATATGTGTATATCCATTAGAGGCAGGAAAATGTCCCATATAATCAAAGCCCCAAACATCAAATGGTTCAATAACAAGTGAATAATTCATAGGAATTTCTTGACGTCTACTAATATTACCAATTCTTTGACATTCATCACAAGACAAGACAAACTTGCGGGCATCCTTGAAGAGAGTAGGCCAATAAAAACCGGATTGCAATACCTTGTGTGCAGTTCAATCTCCAGCATGGTGTCCTCCATAAGCCTCGGAGTGACACTTGCGTCGGATCTGTTCTTGTTCATGCTCAGGTACACAACATCTAATAACACCATCTACTCCTTCTTTATAAAGGTGTGGGTCATCCCAAAATTAATGTCTCAAATCATAGAAGAACTTTTTCTTTTGCTGGTATGTGAAACTAGGTGGTATAAATTTAGCAACAATATAATTAGCATAATCAGCATACCATGGAGCAGTGTGAGAAGCATTTATGACATTTAATTGTTCATCAGGAAAGCTATCATCAATAGGTAGTGGGTCATTAAGAACATTTTCTAACCTAGACAAGTTGTCTGCAACGGGGTTCTCAGCTCCCTTTCTATCAATGATATGCAAATCAAATTCTTGTAGCAAGAGAATCCATCTAATAATTCTAGGTTTAGCATCCTTCTTTTCCATAAGATATTTAATAGCAGCATGATCCGTGTGAATAGTTACTTTAGAATCAACAATATAAGGTCTAAACTTATCACAAGCAAATACAACTGCTAAGAATTCGTTTTCAGTAGTAGCATAATTTCTTTAAGCATTGTCTAGAGTTTTACTAGCATATTGAATAACATTTAATTTCTTATCAACTCTTTGCCCTAGAATAGCACCTACAGCATAATCACTAGCATCACACATAATTTCAAAAGGTAAATTCCAATCAGGTGGCTGAACAATAGGTGCAGAGATCAATGCTTTCTTAAGTATTTCAAATGCTTCTACACAATCATCATAAAAAACAAATGGTATATCTTTTGTAATAGATTAGTCAGAGGCCGAGAAATTTTTGAGAAGTCCTTAATGAACCTCCTATAAAAACTGGCGTGACCAAGGAAACTTCTTATACCTTTGATGTCCTTGGGACATGGCATCTTTTCAATAGCATCAACCTTAGCTTTATCAACTTCAATACCTCTTTCAGAAACTTTATGCCCCAAGACAATACCTTCATTAACCATAAAGTGGCACTTTTCCCAATTCAAAACAAGATTAGTTTCTTCACATCTCTACAAAACTCGATCAAGGTTGCTTAAGCAATCATCAAAAGAGGATCCATAGATGGAAAAATCATCCATGAAAACCTCACAAATCTTTTCACAAAAGTCAGAGAATATAGCCATCATGCATCTTTGAAAGGTAGCAGGTGCATTACATAAACCAAAAGGCATACATCTATAAGCAAAAGTATCGAAACGGCAAGTAAAAGTAGTCTTTGATTGATCATTGGCTGACATGGGTATTTGAGAGAAACCAGAATAACCATCTAGAAAGCAAAAATGTGTATGTTTGGATAATCTTTCTAGCATTTGATCGATAAAAGGTAAGGGGTAATGATCTTTTTTACTAGCTTTATTTAATTTTCGGAAATCAATTACCATCCTATAACTTGTAATAGTTCTTTGCAGGAGCAACTCATCTTTATCATTAGGAACGACAGTAATACCTCCCTTCTTAGGGACGCAATGGACGGGACTTACCCACTGACTATCAGCAACGGGATAAATTATACCTGCCTCAAGAAGCTTTAGTATTTCCTTCCTTACCATTTCCTTCATCTTAGGATTCAGCCGTCGTTGATGATCACGAACTGGTTTGGCATCTTCCTCTAAATTTATTTTGTGTTGACACAGAGTGGGACTAATGCCCTTAAGATCATCAAGAGTATATCCAATAGCAGCACGATGCTTCTTCAGATTTTTCAATAATCTCTCTTCTTCATGCTTTGAAAGGTTAGCACTAATGATAACAGGATATATCTTTTTCTCATCAAGATAAGCATATTTAAGAGTACCAGGTAACGGTTTAAGCTCAAACGCGGGATCACCCTTGGGTGGAGGAGGATCCCCTAGGATTTCAACAGGCAAATTGTGTTTCAGGATGGGTTCTTGTTTAAAGAATACTTCATCTATTTCCCTTCTTTCATTCATAAACATATCATTTTCATGGTCTAGCAAATATTGTTCTAAAGGATCACTGGGACGCACGGCAATAGAAGCAAGACCAATAATTTCATCTTTACTAGGCAATTCCTCTTCACGGTGTTGTCTATGAAATTTAGAGAAATTAAATTCATGAGACATATCACCTAAACCAATAGTAACCACATCCTTTTTGCAATCTATCCTAGCATTAATAGTGTTCAAGAAGGGTCTACCGAATATAATGGGACAAAAGCTATCTTGTGGGGAGCCAAGAACAAGAAAATCAGCAGGATATTTAGTTTTCCCACACAAGACTTCAACATCTCTAACAATTCACATTGTTGAAATAGTATCTCTATTGGCAAGTTTAGTTGTGACATCAATATCTTCTAACTCAACAGGTGCAATATCATGCATAATTTCTCTGTATAAGTCAATGGGTATTGCACTAGCACTAGCACCCATATCACATAAGCCATGATAACAATGATATCCTATTTTAACAGAAATAACAGGCATGCCTACCAAAGATCTAGGTTTATCTTTAGCACAAGGTTTAGCAATTCTAGCAGTTTCATCACAGAAATAAATAGCATGCCCATCAATATTATCAGATAAGAGATCTTTAACAATAGCAATATTAGGTTCAACTTTAACTTGCTCAGGAGGTGTATAAGTTCTAGTATTGCTTTTACGAACCACAATTGAACCTTTAGCATGATCTTTTATCCTAACAGGAAAAGGTGGTTTCTCAACATAAGCAGTAGGAACAATAGGATCATTATAAGTGATAGTCTTTTCTTCAACTTTAATAGGTGTAGCTACTTTTACTTCTATGGGAGGATGATATTTAAACCACTTATCCCTAGGGAGATCAACATGAGTAGCAAAAGATTCACAGAAAGAAGCTACTATCTCAGAGTCAAGTCCATATTTACTGCTAAATTTACGGAAAACATCAGTATCCATAAAAGATTTAACACCATCAAACTTAGGTGTCATACCTGACTCCTTACCTTTGTCGAGGTCCCAATCTTCAGAGTTGCGTTTAATTCTTTCCAGTAAATCCCATTTGAATTTAATAGTCTTCGTCATAAAAGAGCCAGCACAAGAAGTATCGAGCATGGTGCGATTGTTATCAGAAAGCCGAGCATATAAATTTTGAACAATCATTTCTCTTGAGAGCTCATGATTGGGGCATGAATATAACATTGATTTAAGCCTCCCCCAAGCTTGAGCGATGCTTTCTCCTTCGCAAGGCCAGAAATTATATATATAATTGCGATCACGATGAACAAGATGCATAGGATAAAACTTCTAATGAAATTCCAATTTCAATTGTTTGTAGTTCCATGACCCCGTATCATCACATAGCCTATACCATTTCAATGCATCTCCCTTCAAAGATAAAGGGAAGACCTTCTTTTCAATAACATCTCCGGGCACACCTGCAAGCTTAAATAATCCACAAACTTCATCCACATATATTAGTTGCTCATCAGGATGCTTTGTTCCATCTCCTGCAAAAGGAATAGCTAGCAGTTTTTCATACCCGAAGGAATTTCGAAGCAGACATTTTCATTTTTAGTAGGTTCAGTAGGTTGAGGAGCAACTCTTCGCTCTATTGGTTGGGGTGAAGATACCCCGAACAAGCTCCTCAGAGGATTACTTTCCATAGTAACAAGTGACAGTAAATTTCAGCACACTATATAAATTTTTCCTTACCAAGTTCCACCTACCAAAGGCGCTTCACTCCCCGGCAACGGTGCCAAAAAAGAGTCTTGATGACCCACAAGTATAGGGGATCTATCGTAGTCCTTTCGATAAGTAAGAGTGTCGAGGAGCAGAAGGAAATGATAAGCGGTTTTCAGTAAGGTATTCTCTACAAGCACTGAAATAATAGGTAACAGATAGTTTTGTGATAGGATAATTTGTAACGAGTAACAAGTAACAAAAGTAAATAAAGTGCAGCAAGGTGGACCAATCCTTTTTGTAGCAAAGGACAAGCCTGGACAAACTCTTATATGATGTAAAGCGCTCCCGAGGACACATGGGAATATCGTCAAGCTAGTTTTCATCACGTTCATATGATTCGCGTTCGGTACTTTGATAATTTGGTATGTGGGTGGACGGGTGCTTGGGTGCTGCCCTTACTTGGACAAGCATCCCACTTATGATTAACCTCTATTGCAAGCATCCGCAACTACAACAAAAGTATTAAGGTAAACCTAACCATAGCATGAAACATGTGGATCCAAATCAGCCCCTTATGAAAGGGATAGAAACTTCTAACTCAAGTTTTTCTTCATATGATTGCATTAAAGCATCAACGATATGTTTGGTAAAGGCTTTATTTTGACTATAAGCATGAGGAGAATTTAGCCGGGATTGCAACAAGGAAATACAATCTATCAAAGAGCTATTATCATAATTAAATTCTTTGAGATCCAAAATAGCGGGTTCATCGATATTTAAAGTTTTGACTTCTTCAATCCCACTTTTAACAATTTTAGCATCAAGATCTAAAGACTCCGAATTTTTGGAACGTCTTCTAGGTAAAGGTGGATCATATTCAGTCCCATCATTATCAAGATTCATATTGCAAAACAAAGGTTTAATAGGGAACACATCAATAACTTTTAGATCTTCATATTTATTATCATGGAAACTAGAAGAACGCGCTTTTATAAAGCAATCTTTCCTAGCACGCATCCTAGCGGTTCTTTCTTTGCACTCATCAATGGAAATTATCATGGCTTTGAGAGACTCATTGATATCATGCTTAGGTGGAATAGATCTAAGTTTCAAAGAATCAATATCAAGAGAAATTCTATCAACGTTCCTAGCCAACTCATCAATCTTAAGCAATTTTTCTTCAATCAAAGCATTGAAATTCTTTTGTGGAGTAATAAATTCTTTAATATTAGATTCAAAATCAGAGGGTATATTATTAAAAATTTCCATAAGAATTGTTGTAGGAATTACCATAATTATTAGAGGAATTACTAGGATACGGCCTAGGATTAAAGTTTCCTCTATACGCATTGTTAACAAAATTATTCCTACCAACAAAATTCACATCCATAGATTCATTAGTATTCTCAATCAAAGTAGACAAAGGCATATCATTAGGATCAGAAGAAACACTTTTATTAGCAAATAATTTCATAAGATCATCCATCTTTCCACTCAAAACATTAATTTCTTCTATCGCATGCACTTTCTTATTAGTAGATCTTTCAGTATGCCATTGAGAATAATTAACCATAATATTATCTAGGAGTTTAGTGGCTTCTCCTAAAGTGATTTCCATAAAATTTCCTCCGCGGCCAAATCTAAAAGATTTGTAGAAGCAAAATTCAATCCGGCATAAAAAATTGTATAATCATCCATAAATTTAAACCATGTGTAGGGAAATTACGTATCATTAATTTCATCCTCTCCCAAGCTTGTGTAACATGTTCATGATCAAGTTGATTAAAATTCATGATATCGTTTCTAAGAGAGATGATCTTAGCAGGAGGAAAATACTTGGAGATAAAAGCATCTTTCCACTTATTCCATGAATCAATACTACTTTTAGGCAAAGACGAAAACCAAGCTTTAGCACGATCTCTAAGCGAAAAAGGAAATAGCTTCAATTTAACAATATCGTTGTCCACATCTTTCTTCTTTTCATATCACATAAATCAACAAAGTTGTTTAGATGGGTAACGGCGTCTTCACTAGGAAGGCCGGAAAACGGATCTTTCATGACAAGATTCAGCAAAGCAGCATTAATTTCACAAGATTTAGCATCGGTAAGAGGAGCAATGGGAGTGCTAATAAAATAATTGTTGTTGGTATTAGTAAAGACATACAGTTTGGTATTATCTTGAGCCATCGTGACAAGCAAGCAATCCAACACACGAGCAAACAAGAGACGGGCAAAAAGAGGCAAATAGAGAAAGAGAAGGAGGAAGGAGAGAGAGGACGAATAAAACGGCAAGGGTGAAGTGGGGGAGAGGAAAACAAGAGGCAAATGGAAAATAATGTAATGCGGGAGATACGGGTTTGTGATGGGTACTTGGTATGTTGACTTTTGCGTAGACTCCCTGGCAACGGCACCAGAAATCCTTCTTGCTACCTCTTGAGCACTGCGTTTGTTTTCCCTTGAAGAGGAAAGGGTGATGCAGCAAAGTAGCGTAAGTATTTCCCTCAGTTTTTGAGAACCAAGGTATCAATCCAGTAGGAGGCCACACACGAGTCCCTCGCACCTACACCAACAAATAAAATCCTCGCAACCAACGCAATAAAGGGGTTGTCAATCCCTTCATGGTCACTCACGAAAGTGAGATCTGATAGATATGATAAGATACTATTTTTGGTATTTTTATGATAAGGATGCAAAGTAAATAAAGCAAAATAAACAGAAAAGGAAATAGCTTGGAGAATAATATGATGGAAAATAGACCCGGGGGGCATAGGTTTCACTAGTGGCTTCTCTCGAGAGCATAAGTATTACGGTGAGTAAACAAATTACTATTGAGCAATTGACAGAATTGAGTATAGTTATGAGAATATGTAGGTATGATCATGTATATAGGCATCATGTCTGAGACAAGTAGACCAACTCTTGCCTGCATCTACTACTATTACTCCACACACCGACCGCTATCCAGCATGCATCTAGAGTATTAAGTTCAAAAGAACAGAGTGACGCTTTAAGCTAGAAGACACGATGTAGAGGGATAAAATCATGCAATATGATATAAACCCCATCTTGTTATCATCGATGGCAACAATACAATACGTTCCTTGCTGACCCTACTGTCACTGGCAAAGGACACCGCAAGATTGAACCCAAAGCTAAGCACTTCTCCCATTGCAAGAAAGATCAATCTAGTAGGCCAAACCAAACTGATAATTCGAAGAGACTTGCAAAGATAACCAATCATACATAAAATAATTCAGAGAAGATTCAAATATTGTTCATAGATAAACTTGATCATAAACCCACAATTCATCGGTCTCAACAAACACACCGCAAAAGAAGATTACATCGAATAGATCTCCACAAGAGAGGGGGAGAACTTTGTATTGAGATCCAAAAAGAGAGAAGAAGCCATCTAGCTAATAACTATGGACCCGAAGGTCTGAAGTAAACTACTCACACTTCATCGGAGAGGCTATGCACTACAAAAAAAAGACACATCCGTGACATTTTGGGCCGAATGAAACTTTTTCTGTCATACATATGACACTTCTATGACGATAATTGTGACAAAACCCGGTATCATCGTAGATGTGGTGGGCTCCTACTTCTATGACAAGAAATCATGACAGAAAATGGGCTTTTCGTCCTGGGCGGGCCGGAGACGCAGTTGCATGACATTCTTTGGGCCGTCCATGACGGAAAAACCCGTGGTAGAAGCGAGGGCGAGGAATATTTCGGGGAGTTCACGGTTACGGTGGGAGATCATGGGCCGAGCGATGCGCGTTTCTCTCGTAGATGTACGTGTGTGTGTGTGCGAGGCGTTGGCTCTAACTGAACCCGAGCGAGGCGTTGGGCTCTAACTGAACCCAAGCGATTGCACTGCAGGTTACGCATTACAGAACCCGAGCGATCGATCGATGGCTGTTAACTGAACCCGATCGAGCGATTGCTTCGCTACTGCTGCTAACTGAAGCTGGTCGATTGGATGAACAGTGAGCGTTGCGGGGGGGTGGATGAACAGTGAGCGGTGGCATTTCCTCTGGATGAACAGGACCCCGTGGTGTGGAGGGCTGGATGAACAGTAGACGGTGGAGGGGTGCCCGTGGAGGGGTGGTTGAACAGGACCCCGTGGTGTGGAGGGCTGGATGAACAGTAGACGGTGGAGGGGTGGTTGAACAGTAGCCGGTGGAGTAGCGCACGGTGGAGGCTGAATTAACAGGACCCCGTCGAGGCTGGAGGAGGTCGATGGTAGCCCGTGGAGGCTGGAGGAGGTCTACGGTGGAGATGAACAGTATCCCGTGGAGTCCCGTTTTGCGGTATGCCACACCCCTCTCGATGAATAGGACCCCCGTTTCGACCGTAGGAGGTCCGTTTCGTCCGTTTTGTGGTACTCCACACCCCTCCCGATCAACAGGACCCCCGTTTCGACCATAGGAGGTCCGTTTCCTTCGTTTTGCGGTACGCCACACCCCTCCCGATCAACAGGACCCCCGTTTCGACCGTACGAGGTCCGTTTCCTTCGTTCTACGGTACGCCAGGCCTCGTTTCCATCGCCTGTTCCGTCCAAGCCCTCCCAACGAACACGGCCACGCTTTCCGTTCCGACCCAGCCGGTTGGCTCCCACGCATTTCGTTGCCTCCCGATGAACACGACGCATTCCGTTGCCTCCCCATGAACACGACGCATTCCGTTGCCTCCCCATGAACACGACGACGACGCTATTTCTCCGTTCCGACCCAGCCATGTACATGAGCCCTGCTGTACGTATGCATGAGTAGGCGTTTGAGACCCTGCCCTTATGTACACATACGTAGCCGTATTTTCTTTCTTGCACCTTGGCCGCTGTACGTACGTGTACATGCTACGTGCGCGCCTCTACTACGACATGTGTGCGCCTCTACTACGACACGTGTGCGCCTTTACATCGACCAGTATGTATGTACACGTTCGCGACCAGAATGACAACGCTACGTACACTTCGACCAGGTGGGTCCCGACTGTCGGGCACTTCCTTGCCTGCGAAGATGTAGCTGGTGGGTCCCAACAGTCAGGGGGCAAATCGTTTTGTTTTGTTTTTTTTGCCCGGACGCACTTCCTTGCATGTGAAGGTCTAGTCAATAAACGAGAGAATTGCACAAGAAGCGGCTGACAGCTGGGACCAAGCAGCTCGAGCAGTATTTGTGTTTTTGAGGTGTGAGCACTGCAGAGTTTTTCGATGTTTAGCCACCCACCGGCAACGAGACAGAGGACATCGCCGGCTCCGCCGAGGCCCCGCCCCGCTGCCAACGAGGCCGCGTCACACAGAAAACAGGGAAGAGTAGAACATGGTAGGTCACCGTCGCTCGGGTCCAAGTAAGGCCACCGCTGCTACCCTCCGGTTGAAGCCAAGCTAGGCGGGTTGACCATTAACGGACGGTTAGCTTCTTGGCGGCGACGTGGAGTCGGAGAGCTACACTGGAGAAGAACGCTGCTTCTACTTAACTGCTGGTGTAGTTGGCTGACTGACACATGGGCCCAACAGGCCACATGTCAGTTACACAATTGCACCTACGGTTAAGTCACTGAAGCTTCTGTTCGGCTCAACGGGACACATGTGGGTAGCTTCGGTTAATTAATTATACCTCCAGCGCACCCCTTTTTAGTTGAAGAATGTATGAAATGTAATGAAATCCGGCATGTTTATATGAAATCCGACCGTGTATGAATGAATTTATTTCGATTAGTTCGAATTCCTGTATCATTGGCATTGGATGAACATGCAAAACAATACGTACTAGCATTATTCCCAGGGTGATCACCTCGTTTGCAGCAGTTTCACATGTACTCCCTCCGGTCCTTTCTAGTCTGCATACAAGTTTTGTCTGCAGTCAAAGTATCTCTACTTTGACCAATCTTATACAAAAAAGTATGCACTTTCACAATGTGCGAAGTAAAAAGGAACAGAAGGAGTACAAAGAGTTTCAGCAGCTTTTTAGCGTTTCTGTACATTGCAATCAAACACACAGGCCTGGCAATTCATAGAGAACATTTAAAACAATCGATGATTATGCATCTCAGCGACTCACATGTCTGATGCAATATTTACTTCACAACTAAAGAATAAAGAAAAAAATTGATCGACGCTGCTGATAGCAAAGGGCGTCCCATTCGAAAATATCAAACGCATGTCTTGCTAAAATCAATGAGCAAAATTTGACAAGGTTGTCCCATTCCAAAATATCAAATGCCTATGATTGTGGAATGGGCAGGGTTTGCCATCAGTTCGGACATTGACATGGCACCTCGTGCTAAATAAACCAGCTGTTCTTTTTGTGTAGCTCCACCAAAATCAACCAAATTCACGCGTAGCTTGTATGATTTCGCCCTTATATGTTGCAACGCCTTGAACTTATCGGCACCTCCTTTCTTGTGGTGGAAATGAATGATTTGATGTATTCATGAACATTTTGTGCAGTTACCATTGAAATCAAGCTGAGCACCCCTGTTTGCACAAATACAAAAAAGTGATTAGTATAAAGCAAACTGTACTATGAATTGACAGTTTCAACAGGCACATGCATGGTCCATGTAGAGCACACTTTTAGAAAAATGGAACTCACCAGAAAGAATCCTAGAACAACATTGTACTCGCGCATCACAGCAAAAAAAATGGAGATTTGTCAGTCCTTCTGAGCTGAAGTTAGTTTGGTCTTGTGGGGAGTAATGTAACCATCCTTCAACTGCTCCTTCTGATGAGAAGATAGACAGGGCTTCTTCATCCTGGCATAATCGGAACTAGTCACTTCACGTACTCCATATTCTTCTTCAGAGGAATATGATCCTGTTGTGCAAAGACAAGAGGACTACTAAATGCTAGCATCCCTGTTTGCTCGAAAAAAAGGAAAGGAAATATTTAAAACACCACAGATGAAGCACTTCTCAAGGACAATACCACTTTTTCATGACAGTATCTAAACAGTAGCACAACACCAATAGAGATGACAAAGCTCAATCATATGGATGAAATCAGTGGGCGAGTACCAACCTTTGTCAGGAGGCTTATTGTGTAGAGCATACAGATGAAGCACTTCTCCGGAACCATCTGTTGCTATCTATGGTGGTGGCCATGCTTACTATATACTCCTCGATTAGTTTAATGTTTCCAACATCTTCTTGTGCAGTTCCACTAAAATATATGGTATCTTCAAAGAAGATCCATGTTTGCACAAGTAGATATAATTACATATTACATTAAGAGTGGCATCAAATCAGTGGAAAAACAATTGCTCGTTCCAGCCATAGCAATAAATTAAGATGCAAAACTATATCATTACTTGTGTCATCACAGTTCCAGTGCTTCATTACAGCACCGGGAGTTGATTTTTGTTTTTCATCCGCTTGTTCTTCCCCTTCATCACTTGGTTCAATAATAGACAAGCTTCGCCTTCAATGTAAGATTTGGTATGTCAATTAGGGAGCACAAGTATAGTACTAAACTTAATTTTCTGATGAAAGTGGCAAAATACAGGCCAGCAGTTGTGAAATATCCTTATCTTACCTCAATGGGATATTATGGTGCACATACAGATTGGAAGTCTTGTCTCCGTTTGTGCAGTTCACTAAAATCAAGCAACATTATCATACAAGTAGCACAACATATGAAAGCACACTGCAGAATCATGTGAAAGAAGGCTAGTACTGACCTCATGATGCGGAATTCAAACAACTCACAAGAAGAAGATCTGAACCAAATTCGCCTTAATGGATAGGAAGTAAGATCTCCTCTTGTGCAGTTCCACTAAGATCAAGCAATCAAGCATCGTTGTCGTTGTGACATTTTGGTTGAACTGCACAAAACACTCTTAAAACAAAAGTGTTTTGTGCAGTGCAACAAAAGGTCACAATGGCAACGAGGTGAAGTAGATAACCCTGTTTACACAGAGGTGCAAAGGAAACAATTAGTGGTCAATAACGGTGGACGACACAAAAGCCAACAAAAAGAAGCATCTACCTTATCTAAATGGGAAAGAAAGCAAGACAGTAGCATTTCTCAAACGGTGGCATTGATTAATATTAACATAGAGATTATAGTAATAATGAAATTTGTTAAACATGTAATTTTCTTTTAACTGTGGCATTGCATCAATTTTCCTGCGGCATTATTAGAGGGTATTTGTTTACAGGGACATTTTGCTGTAGAGACTAAAACAACTCCATGTCAGTCCCATCTAAACCAAACAGGAGGGACTTTTAAGGACTAAAAGTGGGCATTTGAGACAAAAGAAAGAAGACCCCGAGGGAGTCTTTTTGGGACTTTTTCCAACAGTCGCCCCTGCCACGCATCGCACCTTGTCTCTATTAGTTCATTACTAGGGGTAACATGGTCTTTTAGCATGTCATTTAATAACCTCTAGTCCATGTTTAGTCCCTGGAACCAAGCAGGTAGGGACTAGGGAATTTTTAACCAAACATGGCCTTAGATTAACAGCTAATGAGTTGCACGGGACAATGGGCGCACCAGCACCATGTGCATCTACCGATGTATTGTGGTCATGCACAGTCTGTTGCAACAAAGAACAAACAACCAAGGAGCATATTTGTGTTGGTCCCGGTTTTTTAATCTTTAGACACCTTTCCCTATGTGAGCACAGCAAATCTAGTCATGCTCAAACTCTACAGCCTTGTCCCTTCCTTTCCTTTTTGAACAAGTACTTTCGCCCCTTCCTTTCCTCTTTGAACCACGTCCTAGATTTATGCGATACAACTTTCCCCACAACTTTCCCCCATTCCTTTCCTCTTTGAACCACGTCCTAGATTCATGCTATACAACTTTGCCCCTTCATTTCCTCTTTGAACCACGTCCTAGATTCATGCTATATACAACTTTTCCCACTACTTTCCCCCACTCCTTTCCTCTATGAACCACGTCCTAGATTCATGGTATACCTGCAGCTAGAGCAATGCATGTGGAGTAAGTAAATTATACCTTAAGGTTCTTGGGGCGTGGTCCGGTGGGCGACGGGACGGCGGCAAAGAAGAAGGGGTCGGAGGCCCTCCCGCGCTGCCGCTGGGTGGAAAGTGAACAGTTGCGCCGGTAGTCCCTCGCTAACGGCGACAGCGTTAAGCCTCCTTCCCTTCCCGGCAGACGGATCCTGCCGGCTCTTTGAGAAGAAGTGAGGGGAGAGAGAGGCCAACGAAGTCTTGTTTAGATCTGGAGAGGGCGAGAGAGTGTGAAGAGAGCAACTACAAGCGCTGAGGCTCCAGCAGGAGAGGGCGAGAGAGGCTCAAGAAGCAACTACAAGCGCTGAGGCTCCAGCGTGTATATATATACTGGAGAGAGAGTGTGAAGCGTGCAAACCCTAGAAAACATTTTGACCAGTCAAAGAATCCTCCTGGCACAAATTATGCTCAAGTGTAGTTATCGAACCCGAGACCTCAAGTTTGATGAGCGAACAGGCTAACCAGCTACACAACCCTCCCGTTATGTTCAACGAGAGGGAAATAACATTTTATACATTCCTGCATTCGTGTGACAAGCATGCCGTGTTTTTTTGTGTGTGTGGAAGTCATTGGGATTTCAATCATAATCGTGTCATGTGGCTTTGGTGGTAAGACTATCCACGGTGGTGCAGAAATAATGCAGCCTTAGTCACCTTACCTCTCTCCACGTAGTACGTTGGTTCCCAGCAGTCAGAGGGTGAAACAAACAAATTAATAAGAAAAATTAAAAGCGCCAGCGGTGTTTCTTACCTCACACATCTCGCTACTACTCGGGAACACTGTCCAATTGATCCCTCTATTTGCTCACATACTATTTTAAGTGAATCCTTATTATAACATGCACACAAATTTTGGGCACTTGTATTCGACTTAAGTCAGTGTGCCACTGTATCTCGTATACTTACTACTCCCTCTGTCTAGGTGTAATAAGTCACGTTAGAAGGTGCAACGGGACCAAGGTGCGTGTGTGTGTGTGTGTGCTTAACAGCATGTGTGTGTTAGAGAGAGTGACAGATCGACCTACTCCTATAGAGAGATGTTGTGTAGTGTACGATTTTAGCCGCAAGAGTCGGTGCATCCTCTCGTTTCCGGGCGTGTCCAGTAGGGACATGCGGACAGCTGCCACGCCCGCTCCTGACCAGCCTGGCCCACCCAAAGCCCCTCCATCGCCCGCGCGTGCTTCCTGCCTAAAACGGTCAGCGCCGCTCCAAAGAACCGGTGTCGCATTCATGCCTGGGCAGAGCGAACGCGACCTCTCACTGGCGCAAGAGTGATGGTTGCTTCATCCGTCCAACTTACTGTTGGGTCTATGTGATTTGATGGCTCATTGGTCTTTATTACTGAGGTGGTAGGACTGTTGGATGTCCCACGCTTTCAGCGAAACGAGGTACTACTACTAGATTACAATTTACTCCATTCTTATAGCGGAGGCGTGCAAGAGCAGTGAAAACACACAGGCTCAGTGATTACATGGCCCACCTCACACTATCACCGTGCGACACCTAGCTCTTTACATAGTACTCCCTCCGTTCCTAAATATTACTAGATGAGTCCCCGCGCGTTGCCGTGGAATAGCAGTATATCTCTCTGCGCAAAATTATCGATTTCATAGAACTAAAAAAACTCTATAACCGCATGAAAAATGTGGTAGCCAAACTAAATAAACTCCCATCATCATTTAGATCATCCCACGTAAGGAAAAAAGATCAGCCAACTCCTACTGCATAATGGGATTATATATTTCTTTTTGACATGTTAATGGGACTTAAAAGCTCACTTGCATGCATGCTACCGATGCATGCTTGCATGCAGACATGTTGATGTGATTTAAAACCCACTCACATGCATGTGCCACGGTATTTCTGCATGCTTGCATGTGGTTTAGTGCGGAGCCTCTCAACGTCTAGATCGGACGGCTATTATGGACTGATTTACTTCATCTAACGGCTACATCAATTTTGATGATGTGGCTCAAGGAGAGGATAGAGAATTCCTAGTAGTGGGGGCTAGCTATTACTAGTAGTCTTTGTAGAGATTCCACTACATACGGAACAAAATGAATGAATCTACACTTAAAATGCATCTATATACATCCGCATGTGGTTCATGGTGAAATCTCTACAAAGACTTATATTTAGGAACGGGGGAGACGGCGTACTAAGCAAGCTTTTCCTTGTTCTGCGAGTTGACGGGACACATCAAAAGTACTCCAGTGTATAGAGCCTTGCCTCTAAGGTAGGCCCCACATGGTTTGCCTCTTTTTTTAACATAACACGTCAAGTCACAATTTGTTTGTTCACCCGTGGTAGACGATCCTCCCTCCACCAAGTGGACAACCAGTACACGTGCCAAATTACCACGTGGGCTGCCTTTTTCATACAGAAATGAGCTCCACCGTGTACCCGCGCGGGTGTGGTTGGGAAAGAGACGGGAGTACGTGTGTCGTGCATGCACCTCTTCTCTTCGTGCACGTCCCCCACCTACGTGGGTGTGTGTGAGAGATACAAACCGTGTTCGTGAGTGTTTTTTGTTTTGGGGTGGGGGTGGGGTGGGGGTTGATTTCATGAATTATTTGTGGGAATATGTGTAGATGACATCTCAAACAAAATTTTGCATGCAATGTGTGTGAAATGGAGGCCTATCCATCTCATACATAGATGGTCGGGCAATCCCCGAGAAGAGAGGGAGGGGTCATAGCTATCGATAGAGTCGAAGAGAGGATCAAGTGGGTGGGTATGAGATCGATGAATTGAGCCATCGAAATTGTGTGTGTGCAAGTCAAAGATATAGGGCGACTGGCCTACCGGAATGTTAGAGGGTACATGTCAAGTTTGTGTGTGGCAGGGAGACATGACTAGAGCGCTCGATCTATCGGTGTGTGTGGGGGTGGGGGAGGGGTAGGCAGAGGCCTAACTATAGAGGTGGAACGACTCGTATATGTGTTGAGAAGGAGAGACCCAACTATGTCTTGAGGGAGATCGGTCGACATCCATACATAACTGAAGGACGGGAAATATGATGGGACAGAGAGAGAGAGGAGAGAGGGAGGGAGGGAGAGGGAGGGAGAGGGGTAGAGTGTTGGATGGGTGATGGAGTTGCTTCTCAAAGATGATGGGCGAGGCCTACTAGACAAACTGAGGGTGGAACTGCAATGTTATCAATAAGAGTGGGGATGTGTTTCTGTGTGTGCCTGTGCGTGATAGATCTGTCGGGACGCATCCATGGATGATGAAGGGGAACCATGTGTTTGGTAAGCAAACCTAACTAGATCGGTAGATCAATTGTTGTTTGTCAAAGGAAGGGAGGGACACAACTAATGAGGTAGATCGATTGACATGTGGGTAAAAACGAGTTATAAGGACCTAGCTAGCTATATGTATAGCGAGAGATCGGTCGGTGTACGTCCATTTGTTAGAGGCAAATAAGGCCCAGCGAGACGGATAGACAGATAGAATGGAGCTAGGAGGTGGTGCGAGAGGCCCAACTACTAGCTAGATAGGGGGAGGAGTGTGCGGTTGTGAGATCGATGAAAAGAGGGGTGAGAGTTTACACGTGTGTCTGACCGTATGAGAGACACGAGGCAAGGACACATAAAGGAGGAGATGAAGGTGTGTGTGTGTGTATGTTGTAGGCAGGCATCGCTGGAGAGGTTTATCGATCGGTGTGTGTCGGAAAGGAGTTGTGGAGACTCTGGGAGAACGACCTAAAGAAAAAAAAATGAATGTGCCCGGTGGATAGAATGCTGAGGGAGGGGGAGGGCGAGGAGGGCGTGTGCATGCACGAGAGAAAGTTAGTGGTAGCTACAAAGGTTAGAGGATTGTGTGGGTGTAAGAGACTAACAAAGATCATAATTTGATATGAAAGCGGATTCATATATTTGAATAGGAGATCATAGTGTTTTAAACATTGCATGCATGAATATAGCGGTGATACACGTGCTGTGCACATGTTATACCATAATGTGATAATGCATGGCGTTTGCAACTCACAGCTAAATGCCGAACAATCTAAACCATACTATACATCAAACAATCTCACATTTTATTTGAATTTGTGATAATGTGTGGCGTTTGCAGCTTACAACTAAATATCGAACAATCTAAACAATACTATATATCGAACATTCCCACATTTTATTTGAATTTGTGGTAATGTGTGGTGTTTGCAACTCACATCTACATACTTGTAGGCGTAGGGGGCGGGGCACCATACATAATGTGATAAACACATTATACATATGAGACATGGTTTAGATTATGAAGATCTGGCTAGAGCTAGAAATGTAATGTGATTTGAAATCAAAATAAAGTGGATTCAAAAAATCTAGTTCGAGTTCATATAGTACACATAGTTCATATGTAACTCGAGACTAATCATATGGTGTGCTGTGAAGATAATACAGAAACGATGGTTTAACTTGACAATAATGATGATTGTAGATCTTATTAAAACAGAGAAACGAATTCAAATGCTTTGGCTTCACAACAATCATTACTGTATATCTTATTCAAATAGAGAAACGGATTCAAATTTAGTTCATATTGAAGCGGTAGTATATACGTTTGGAATGCACTAAAACGTTCATTTGAGTAGTAGGTTGCATGCATTATACACGTAGCGAAATATTTTAATTGAACATAACATGAATTCAAAGTTTTGAATGACATTTGTAGTGCGCATTGATTTGGTACAGTACACGTTAGGCTTGTTCGGAAATTTTCAACCCGCGCCTTGTTAGCCCGAAATATTTAAGATATATCTTTGTCTCGTTGTGCTCCGACAACTCCCTCCATCTAAACCCGCGCCTTGCTATTCCGAAATTACAATGCACGCGAAAACTCCCACCTCCTGTGAAATCCCGACACGCGAAATGCCCGTGGTACCCCTGAACCGAAAGAACCGCCTCAAATCGGTGGGGGTACTTTCGTAACTTACCCCACATTTCGGACAAGTGCATCCCTAAGCCATGGTTCCCCACTGCCATCCCATCCGCCCACCCATTCGTATACCGAGGCCGCGAAAACCTGCGACTAAACCCCACACCCTGCTCCATCCGCCACCCAGCCGGAGCCTCTTCCCCGACGACGTCGTCCACAGCAACACCTCGACGTCCCTCATCCACCGTACCAGATGAGGATCCATCGTCGATCTCATCGTCCCGCCGGTTCAGCCACCCCGTCCTCCACCTCCAAGGAGCTGCCCCGATGTTCCCCTCGTCTTTTGCGCCACCTCCATTCCCACACCGCTGTCTTCACCTGCACCACCGGAAGAGCATCATCATCACCGTTTCCTCGGATGAAGCTATGGCCTTACCGGCGCCACCAAAGAGGTTGTACACTAATCGCCGCATTTTCTTCTAGATTCGATCTCACGGTGCTGCCGGCGCTCGGTCCCGAGCCGACACAGCGCGGCTCCATCCACGGCGGCGTCGCCGGCCACTTCCTCCATGGCGTCGCTCCCTCGGCGGCGACGTCCACATCAGTAGGAGCTGCTGCTGCTTTAGCTGTCGCTATTGCTCCGGTGGTCCCCTGCCTGGTCTGCTCTTGCTATTGCTCGCGCTGCTGCTCTCGCTCTTGCTCTTGCTTGCGATGCTGCTCTGATTTAGCTACACTTCAGTCACTGAATCGACTTTTGGGTCAGTCGATTTTCAGGGGGTGGGGGGGGGGCTCGCCGGGGCGAAGGAAGAACCAGCTGCAGCGGGGTGGGGGCTCGCTGGAGAGGTACCCCACTATCTATCTTAGGGTTCAGGATGGGGGCGGTGTTCGCCGGCGGTGGCGGGGCGTTGGCGGGGCGGTGGCATGGGGATCACCGGAGAAAAAGCTCGGCACAGGAGGGGCCTAGAGGGATGGCCGGGGCGGCGGTGGACTGGCGGTGGGGAGTGTTTTAGGGGTGGGCGGGGCACCGCACCGCTGGCCGCACGAGGCGGAGGGCTGCTGTTTGGCCGGTGGTGGCTGGCGGCTCAAGGGGGTGGAGGTTGAAGATGAACCGCAGGCCCTTGATTTCGTATCCAACGGCTGCAAAATTGACTGACCAGAGATGAAAAAGTCAGTCAACCGACGTGTAGCCTCACCTTGCTAGTGCGTTCAGTTTCGACAGCAAAATTCAGTTTCGACAGTTAAGTTTAGTTTCAACAGTTAAGTTCAGTTTCGTTAGTTAAGTTCAGTTTCGACAGTTAAGTTCAGAGATGAGTGGCTGATGTATTTTACTCTAGCACTTTGTGGTTATGTATTTTACGTCATGTATTGGAGATGCTATTAGAATTCCACTCAGGTTAACGTTGTTCGTTGTCTCTCTTGTCCTGCTTCAGCCTCGGCATCGTACAACTCACCGGAGCTGCTCCAACGATGAAACCCTCCATCACAGCGGAGCAGTACCTCGGGCTCCATCTCCAGACGCCTAAGATCTTCTTCCCCTCCTCCGACAGCAAAGTCAGCCGGAGCATCCTCACCGGCCAACCCAATCACGCTGAGATCGACATGGCTTCGCCAAAGAGGTTGTACACTTGTTGCATCTCTTTTTTACTCTACATGTTATATATATTGTCCACTGAGCACACGGATTTGTTCCTTTAGTGTCTCCTTGAAAGAAAAAACGTAGGAATTTTAATTTTCACTTGTCCTCCTTTTCAAATTCCTATTCATGAAGCACAAGACTAAGAGATAATAGCATAATAGCATTATAACCGTACATTTTCTTGTGGTTTGACTTAATCTCACCATGCTTCTTTGCATCCTGTGATCTTCCAATTGTTGTGAATCAAACACCTAGATTTGCAAAAATCCTGTGTTTTTAAATTCTCTGTTTTGCACGTGCATTCCTATCCTATTCCTGTCTATTTCCTATCCCTGCATTATTGGAATCCTTCAATTCAAACGAGCCCTTACAGAACTACTTCTCTTACAGATAGTTGTCAAAGAAAACCTTGCATGGTTTGTCCCGCTCCTGCTGCGCCGTCGTCCACCCCAGCTCAGCTGCTCCAACGACAGAAGGGTCCAGCACAGCAGGGATCCGGCCTCCAGACTGTCTTTCGCCGCCTCAAATCTTCTTCCCCGCTGCTGGCAGCCATGAAAACTGCATTACCATCATCAACCGAGCAGATGACCTCGAGGACTACACGGGTCCGCAAGAGAGGTCGCACTCTTTCGTGTCTGCTTACGTTATGCATCGCTTAATATTACATGCTACTTTATCGTCCTGTTCACCGATTAGACTCTGAGTCAGCTCCAAACTAATGGTCAAACTTGAGTTTTTAAATGGTTGTGAGGTACATATCGGGGCCGCTATCAATAGTATTTATCTACTATCTTGTTAGTCTCCGGTGTCTACTATGAGTTTCATGTTGGGTGAGAAAAACAGTAAAGAAGCCATTATCTGTATTTTTTAACTGAAGCCATTATCTGCCTGCTATTATTGGTTTTGGGTCTATCCACAGGTTGCTACCATCACTCTGGATTTCTGCATGCACTCCTTACATAATCTCACTATGTTTTATTCCTATGCATGACAGTTATTGTAAACAATGGAACTGAACATGTAGAGCAAAAGATATGAGCCTTGCGTGGCAATAAAATTTCATGCAGACGTCGCTCCATGGT
The DNA here is from genome assembly GCF_003073215.2 of Triticum urartu. Classification (NCBI taxonomy): domain Eukaryota; kingdom Viridiplantae; phylum Streptophyta; class Magnoliopsida; order Poales; family Poaceae; genus Triticum; species Triticum urartu. Next base: position 191,316,647 of record NC_053023.1, read on the forward strand.
AGGCGCAAAGGCAGCCCCCCTCCACGCATTTCGGATTGTAATCGAGAGGAAGATATCTATTCTGAGGGGGATTCAGAAGGAGAAGATAACTCCTATTTACCCCCTGAGGTGTTCGCTCTAACTTGGCATGCTGATGTTGGTTATATCATGCATATGGTGTCTTGCATTGCTTACTTTATACATCAAATATGTCATCTGCTTAGTTTAGACATCCTTTGTGCGAATGCCATATGTTTAGTTTATTCATCGTTTATGTGAATTATGCAACGCCATCTTGTTTAGCCAGGCATCATATATGTGAATTTTGCAATGCCATCCTGCTTAGCCAGTCATCTTACATGTAAATTATATCAGGCATCCTTTTTTTCGTTACATATTACATTTTTCAACAATGTTAGTACATTCAACTGCTCTTCGTGTGCATCAGCCATTTGACACGGTGATGGCAAATTCTGGAGTGAAAACAAGGTCTTCAGAGCAGACTATGCTATCTGACGAAGCGCATATCTCGCTGGTTACGGATAGCTCCTCTGAGGAGGATTCAGAGACAGATGACCAGTCATATCCCCCCCCCCCGAGGTGTATGCTCTAACTTGGCAGGGTTATGTTGCTCATATCATGCGTATGGTGTCTCGCATTGCTATGTCATTTGATTAGTTTAGACATGCTTTGTGTGAATGCCACCTGTTCAGTGTCTAATTACCATATATGTGAATTATGCATTGCCATGTTGTTGCAAGACATTATATATGTGAATTATACAATGCTATCTTGTTGCAAAGGCATTATATATGTGAATTAGGCAATGCCATGTTGTTTAGCCAATCATCATGTATGTGAATTATATCATGCTATCATTTTTTTGTATTACGTGTTCCATTTGTTGACAACGTTTGTATATTCTACTACTCTTCCTGTGCATCAGCCATTTGAAGCGGTGATGGAAGTATCTGGAGTGAAAATAAGGTATTCAGAGCAGACAATGCTACCTGCTGAAGCAGACATCTTGCTGGTTACAGAGAGCTCATCAGAGGAGGATTCAGAGACTGGTGACCAGTCCTATTTCCCCCCTGAGGTCTATGCTCAAACTTGGCAGGGTTATATTACCCATGTCATGCATGTTGTCTTGCATTGCTTAGTTTTTACATCATATATGCATTGCCATCTGCTTACTTGCTTACCATATAAATCATATATTTGAATTATATCATGCCATCATGTTTACATAGTACATACACATCATCTATCTGAATTATGGCATGGCAACCCATTTAATAAAGACATCATATAGTTATATCATCTCATCCTGTTTAGTGTTTACAGTCATCATTTTTTGAATTATGGCATTCTATCCGTGAATGTATGTGAATTATGGCATGCCAACCTATTTAATAAACACATTATATAGTTATGTCATGTCATCCTATTTACATAGTCTCATATTTTGAACTATGTCTTTCCATCTTTTTTAGTTAGCCGTCATAATGTGAAATTGTGTCATGCTATCCTGTTTAGTTAGCCATCATATATGTGAAATTGTGTCATGCTATCCTGTTTGGTTAGACAACATAAATATGAATTATTTCATGCCCTCTTTTATTCCCCACTATCCATTGCACTTGTCTATCATACAATGTCTATACTTTCAATTACTTTTCTTGTTTATCAGCCATTTGAATTGGAGAGCGTGATGGCAGTATCTAAGGGAGTAACAACACGGTCTTCAGAAAAGATGGCGCTACCAGTTGATGCACATAGAACCACGGTTGTACTTGCCCAAGGACCAGATCCACCACACATAACCCAGACTCTCGCAGATTGTACCCCTACCCAGTTGGACAGAGAACCAGCTACACCCCTTCTAACCCCAACCCTGGCAGATAGTAACCCAGTTCCAGTTGACACAGCACCGTCTCCACCACAGAGCACCCAAACACGAGCAGTTAGTAAGGGAACTGCAGTGCCCAAAGCACGAGGACCACCACTCCGAATCCCAACTCAACGCTTAAAGGAGAAAAGATTTGTTCTCAGGTCAGGTTCTGTAGCTATGGTTCATACTCCTTTGCTCTTGCATTACTGTATTTACTCATACCAACTATTTTCAAAATTGAAGGATGGAATTGAAACTCCAATGGCGCAACAGGTATGTTTTAAACCTGTTTCTTTAACTGGTTTGTTGTTGTAACCTGCTCTATGTTGATTTCAGTTTCAATTGAATAAATAGTTATGTTCTCATGTCATGCACATTACAAGTGTTGTTATTGCTCTATAGTTACCCACACTTATATTCTGTCTATTCTGCTTTGTCTTGAACAAATATTATTTGAACTGTGTCTCTATCTTGATTTGGCAACAAAAACTAGAATAATATAGACCATAAAGTGACCATGGTACATAGATATATGTTTGTTTCATGCTGTTATCCTGTCCACTTTACTACTGAACTCATTTACCAAAATGAGTTTCATATACAACATGGTAAACATGTGATGCGTCTGCTTGTTTCTCTTTTAGAATGCGGACAAAATATTGGAGAACAGTACCGCGTTATCCAATGGTAAAGGAAGTAATGCAGATAAGGTTCAAGATAGTGAGACATCCCTGTTGGTCTCCAAGTAAGCTGATAAAAACTATCTTGACGACAGTGAGGGAACCCAAAAGTCCTGTCTTGATGTAGTGTTCGAGTTACTGGCCACTACTGCTGGCACAAGCTCTTCGAACTCGCTGCCTGAATCAGTTCATCTTCTTGAGTCTCAACTTCAAGTTGAAAGACATCGATCAGATGTACTGCGACAGGAAGCTGAAGGACTGAGAAAGTCCCTGCAGAATTCAGATGCATATTTTCTGGTGCAATAGCAAGCGCTGGAGGATTTAAGCACGAAACAAGAGAAAGTTAATAAGCTTGCTAAGAACCTTGCCAGCATTATGGGTACCCAGGATATTGTTTCTTGAGATCTTCTGAAGTGGTTTCAGTTCTGGATTTGTTTTGCTGCGGTGTTTATTTGCGCCGGTCGCCAACTTTGACAACCAGTGTATATGATATGCTACTTTGTTCCCTATATTTGCACTGGTGGCGAACTTTGATGCCCAGTGGATGTAATATGTGTAATAGCCGTGATAGCCTAGCATTAGTTGCTTGCTTATTTATTTCCTTGTTGTCTTGTTTATTTGTTTACTTGTAGTCATTGCAGTTCTTTTTCCGCGGTTAGCTAGTGGCTGCAATAACCTATTTTTTAAAACTAGGCCACAATAACCATGGGCTAATATTTACCGTAGTGACACTGGGCCTCCTACTGGCCGTAGAAACAGTGGGCCTTCTACGGGCCGTAGAAACAATGGGCCTTCTACGGGCCGTAGAAACAATGGGCCTTCTGCGGGCCGTATCATCAATGGGCCTTATACGGGCCGTATGATTGATTGGCTAAACATGGGCCAAACAGACCGCATTATGGCCATAAACGGGCTAGAGTTGGAATCGTCCGTTCATGGGCCAACCATAATGGGCCATCGTTAATAGGTCGTATTTGATGATGCTATGAAAATGGCCCAATGTATTAACGGACCACAAACGGTCCGACTGTAACCACGGGCTGAATTTGGCCCACAAGCAGAAAATGACAGTAACGGGCCGTAAGTAAACGAATGCTGGAAATGAGCCCAAGAATAAATGGGCTCTGAGAAGGACGAAAGATAACATGGGCTGGAAACGGCCCAATGGAATAACGGGCCGATAATGGGTATAAAGTGATACACTGTTCATTACGGGCCAGTTTCACCATGGGCCATTAATGGGTGTAAAGTGATACACTGTTCATTACGGGCCAGTTTCACCATGGGTCGTTAATAGGCCAAGAGTTACATAGGGCCTCATATGGGCCGAAAGACGTCATGGGCCATACATGGGCCAGAAGTGAAAACGGGCTGGAATCATATTGGGTGGCCCAGATGACGCTACTGGGCCTAATTCGGATAGGGCGTAATGGGCCTTGGGTTAGCGGGCTGTAAATGGGCTATATGCGAACAGGCCGTTAACAGGCTTTACATGGGCCGGCCCACCACCTTTTGACCAAGTCAAACGGGCCGGCCTTTTCATAGGAATGGGCCTCTGTTGGGTCGTGCCACGTGTCGACGTATCATAGGCATCTTATGTCCAATGAGTGGATGACATATATCCCAACGATGAGCCGACACGTGTTTCCTCCAGCCAATGATGATTTTACACGTGGAAAATCCCCATTGGTCGGGGCTGTTAATGGGTTATCGGATCCAAAACCCGACCCGATAGCTTAACGGCGTTCCGTTACGGTGGATGCCACGTGTCGGTCACTCTTGACGAAAGCACTTCTGTGACGCGGGATTTATCGTCTTGGAAGTGGACACTTCTGTGATGATAATTTTGGTAATGTCATGGAACACTTCTACGACACCACAGGTATGACTATCTTGATTCTGTCATAAAATCGTCATGGATGTACATGCATGACAGAAAATGCGACCTACTGTGACAAACATGTATCATCACGGCAGTGTATTTTTTTGTAGTGATGGTGTTGATGTAGAAGCCCTCCGTGATCGATGCCCCCTCCGGCGGAGCTCCAGAAAAGGCCCCAAGATGGGATCTCACGGATACAGGAAGTTACGGCGGTGGAATTAGGGTTTTGGCTCCGTATCTGGTAGTTTGGGGGTACGTAGGTATATATAGGAGGAGGAAGTACGTCGGTGGAGCATCATGGGCCCCATGAGGGTGGTGGGCGCGCCTGGGGGGTAGGCGCGCCCCCTACCTCGTGCCTTCCTGGTTGCTTTCTTGATGTAGGGTCCAAGTCCTCTGGATCACATTCGTTCCAAAAATCATGTTCCCGAAGGTTTCATTCCGTTTGGACTCCGTTTGATATTCTTTTTCTGCGAAACTCTGAAATAGGCAAAAAAACAATTCTGGGCTGGGCCTCCGGTTAATAGGTTAGTCCCAAAAATAATATAAAAGTGTATAATAAAGCCCAATAATGTCCAAAACAGGAAATAATATAGCATGCAACAATCAAAAATTGTAGATATGTTGGAGACGTATCATGGTGTTATGTGAACATCGACTATATAACACTTCACCTTGATTTGGGCCTAGGGGAAGGCATTAAGAAGTAATAAGTAGATGATGGGTTGCTAGAGTGACAGAAGCTTAAACCCTAGTTTACGCGTTGCTTCATAAGGGGCTGATTTGGATCCACATGTTTCATGCTATGGTTAGATTTATCTTAATTCTTCTTTCGTAGTTGCGGATGCTTGCGAGAGGTGTTTATCATAATTGGGAGGCTTGTCCAAGTAAGGATGGCACCCAAGCACCGGTCCACCCACATATCAAATTATCAAAGTAACGAATGTGAATCATATGAGCATGGTGAAAACTAACTTGACGGTAATTCCCATGTGTCCTCGGAGCGCTTTGCTTTATATAAGAGTTCGTCCAGGCTTATCCTTTGCTACAAAAAGGATTAAGCCACCTTGGTGCACCGTTGTTACACTTGATACTTGTTACCTGTTACGAATTATCTTATCACAAAACTATTTGTTACCGATAATTTCAGTGCCTGCAGAAAATACCTTGTTGAAAACCGCTTGTCATTTCCTTCTGCTCCTCGTTGGGTTCGACATGCTTACTTTATCAAAAGGACTATGATTGATCCCCCTATACTTATGGGTCATCAGCGCTCTAGCTAAAGTTGACTCTTCTTCAGTCCTCTTTTCATCAAGTTTAACATTACTAAACAAGGAATCAATAGAAGAAACACTAATCATTTTAAGATCTTGATCATTACTACGAAAGCAACAGGTAGAAAACACTCTTTCTAAAAAATTCTCTTTTAGCTCTAAGCATAGCGGTACACTTCTTACTGTCATCCATAAAAACATATAAAGCTTTAATTGATTCATTAAAATCAACCTTGGGTGGGAAAAAAATTAATCTTGAGATTTTCTACATCATGCAAAATTCTATCAATGCTTCTAGACATATCATCAAGTTTACTCAATTTTCCTCTATCATAGTATTAAAAACTTTTTGAGCATTCATAAACTCTTTAATATTATTCTCAAGATCAGATGGATTATTGTAAGATGAATTACCATAGGAATTGCCATAATTATTAGAGGAATTTCCAGGAAAAGGCCTAGGATTAAAATTACCTCTATAAGCATTGTCATTACAATTGTTCCGCGAGACAAAATTCACATCTACGGGATCACTGTTTTTCTCAATCAAAGTAGACAAATGCACATCATTAAAATCAATAGGAGCATTTTTGCTAGCAACCAATTTCATAAGAGCATCCACTTTTTCACTCAAAGTACTAATTTTTCAACTGAACTAACCTTTTTCCTAGTAGGTGCTCTTTCGGTATGCCATTGTGAATAATTTTCCATGATATTATCTAGAAATTTAGAAGGTTCACCCAAAGTAATTTCCATAAAAGTGCCTCCCGCGGCAAAACCCAAAATATTTCTAGAAAACAAAATTTAATCCCGCATAAAATTTTGTATAATCATCCATAGATTTAAACCATGAGTGGACAATTTATTAGCATCAATTTCATTCTTTCCCAAGATTATGTGACATGTTCATGCTCAATTTTCTTGAAATTCATTATTTGATTTCTAAGGAAAATAATTTTTGCGGGCGGAAAATACTTAGTAATAAAAGCATCTTCGCTCTTATCCCAAGAATCGATGCTATTATGAGGCAAAGAAGAAAAGCAATTGTTTGCATGACCCCTCAAAGAGAAAGAAAATAATTTCAAATTCATAATATCATTGTCCACATCTTTTTCTTTTGAATATCACACAATTCTATGAAAATGTTTGGATGGGACACGGCATCCTCATCAGGAGTACCGGAAAATTGCTCTTTCATAACAAGATTCAACAAAGCGGCATTAATATCATAAGACTCCGCACTAGTGGCGGGAGGAGCAATCAGAGTACTAATAAAATCATTATTATTAGTATTGAACAATCACACAATTTAGTATTTTCTTGAAACATCGTGACTATGCAAGCAAGACCACACGCAAACAGAAGATCGAATGAGAAAAGGGCAAACAAAAAGAAGGCAAATAAAAAGAAAAATATTTTTGTGATTTTCGCAAAACCGTTTTAGAAGTGGCGGAGATGAAAACGAGAGGCAAATGGAAAATAATATAAATTTCAAGGAGATGAGATTTGTGATTAGGAACCTGAGAGATGTTGATGATGTATCCCTAGCAACAGCGCCAGAAATTCTTCCTGATTGCTTGTATTTGTGTTGGTATTTCCCCGAAGAGGAGAGGATGATGCAGCACAGCAACGGTAAGTACTTCCCTCGGTTATGAAACCAAGGTTATCAATCCAGTAGGAGAACCAAGCAACACTCACTAATGGAAACAGAGAATTTGCCATCAGTTAGATCTTTGTCGTCTGCTAGCAGATGGCAAAGACCTTCTTTGTTGTCTGCTTCCAAAAAAGGAAGGCAAAGAACGGGCTGATGGCAAAGACCCTATTTGCTATCAGCCAAAGCTTTGACGTCCGCTAGATGACGGCAAAGATTCTTTGTCGTCCACTAGCTGATGACAAATAGGTGGGTAGGGCCCAGTGGAGGTCCAAACCCTGGCGGCCCACCAGCCCCACCTCTTTGTCGTCAGCTAGCGGACGACAAAGATTCAACTATGTAACGGCCGTTCCCCCACCTCCTCTCTCTCTCTCTCTCTGTTCTCTCTCTCTGTAACCCCCACCACGTGCCGCCCCCGAACCCCGCCGCGCACCCGACCGCACTCCGCCGCCCCCAACCGCCCCTCGTCCCCGACCACACGCCGCCCCGGCCTGCCTCCCACTTCCACCACGCCCCCATATAACAGTCCCTTAATATGCAGGGTTCATACTTTCACTAGTGCAAGTTCTCTCAACAATAATAACATAATTGGTTCATATAACAGTCCCTTAATATGCAACAAAGAGTCACTCCAAAGTCACTAATAGCGGAGAACAAACGAAGAGATTATTGTAGGGTATGAAACCACCTCAAAGTTATTCTTTCTGGTCGATCAATCCAAGAGTCTCTAGTAAAATAACACGAAGCTATTCTTTCCGTTTGATCTATCCTAGAGTTCATACTAGAATAACACCTTAAGACACAAATCAACCAAAACCCTAATGTCACCTTGATACTCCAATGTCACCTCAAGTATCCGTGGGTATGATTATACGATATGCATCACACAATCTTAGATTCATCTATTCAACCAACACAAAGAACTTCAAAAAGTGCCCCAAATTTTCTACCAGAGAGTCAAGACGAAAACGTGTGCCAACTCCTATGCATAAGTTCACGAGGTCACGGAACTCGCAAGTTGATCACCAAAACATACATCAAGTGGATCACGTGAATATCCCATTGTCACCACAGATAAGCACATGCAAGACATACATCAAGTGTTCTCAAATCCTTGAAGACTCAATCCAATAAGATAACTTCAAAGGGAAAACTCAATCCATTACAAGAGAGTAGAGGGGGAGAAACATCATAAGATCCAACTATAATAGAAAAGCTCGCGATACATCAAGATCGTGCCAAATCAAGAACACGAGAGAGAGAGAGGGAGAGAGAGAGAGAGGTCAAACACATAGCTACTGGTACATACCCTCAACCCCGAGGGTGAACTACTCCCTCCTCGACATGGACAGCGCCGGGATGATGAAGATGGCCACCGGAGGGGGATTCCCCCCCCCTCCGGCAGGGTCCCGGAACGGGTCTAGATTGGTTTTCGGTGGCTACGGAGGCTTGCGGCAGCGGAACTCCTGATCTAGGTTATTTTCTAGAGGTTTCTATATTTATAGGAATTTTTGGCGTCGGGAACAAGTCAGGGGGTCCCCGAGTCGTCCACGAGATAGGGCGTGCCCCCACCCTCATGAATGGCCCGGGACTCTTCTGGCCCAACTCTTTTACTCCAGGGGCTTCTTTTGGTCCATAAAAATTTATCAAAAATTGGCACGTCAATTGGACTCCGTTTGGTATTCCTTTTCTGTAAAACTCAAAAACAAGGGAAAACAGAAACTGGCACTAGGCTCTAGGTTAATAGGTTAGTCCCAAAAATCAAATAAAATAGCATATAAATGCATATAAAACATCCTATATGGATAATATAATAGCATGGAACAATCAAAAGTTATAGATACGTTGGAGACGTATCAAGCATCCCCAAGCTTAATTCCTCCTCGTCCTTGAGTAGGTAAACGATAAAAACAGAATTTTTGATGTGGAATACTAACTAACATAATTTTCCATGTAATTTTCTTTATTGTGGCATGAATATTCAGATCCGAAAGATTCAAGACAAAAGTTTAATATTGACATGAAAATAATAATACTTCAAGCATACTAACCAAGCAACTATGTCTTCTCAAAATAACATGGCCAAAGAAGGCTATCCCTACAAAATCATATAGTCTGGCTATGCTCTATCTTCATCACACAAAATAATTAAATCATGCACAACCCCGATGACAAGCCAAGCAATTGTTTCATACTTTTGATGTTCTCAAACTTTTTCAATCTTCACGCAATACACGAGCGTTAGCCATGGACATAGCACTATAGGTGAAATAGAATGGTGGTTGTGGAGAAGAGAAAAAGGAGAAGATAGTCTCACATCAACTAGGCGTATCAACGGGCTATGGAGATGCCCATCAATAGATATCAATGTGAGTGAGTAGGGATTTCCATGCAACTGATGCACTAGAGCTATAAGTGTATGAAAGCTCAAAAAGAAACTAAGTGAGTGTGCATCCAACTCGCTTGCTCACGAAGACCTAGGGAATTTTGAGGAAGCCCATCATTGGAATATACAAGCCGAGTTCTCTAATGAAAGATTCCCACTAGTATATGAAAGTGACAACATAGGAGACTCTCTATCATGAAGATCATGGTGCTACTTTCAAGCACAAGTGTGGTAAAAGGATAGTAGCATTTCCCCTTCTCTCTTTTTCTCTCATTTTTTGTTTTGTTTTTTTTGTTTTTTTGGGCCTTCTCTTTTTTTATGGTCACTTTTTCTCCTTTTTTTATTTTTTGTTTGGAGTCTCATCCCGACTTGTGGGGGAATCATAGTCTCCATCATCCTTTCCTCACAAGGGACAATGCTCTAATAATGATGGTCATCACACTCTTATTTACTTACAACTCAAGAATTACAACTCGATACTTAGAACAAAATATGACTCTATGTGAATGCCTCCGGCGGTGTACCAGGATGTATAATGAATCCAGAGTGACATGTATGAAAAATTATGAACGGTGGCTTTGCCACAAATACGATGTCAACTACATGATCATGCGAAGCAATATGACAATGATGGAGCGTGTCATAATAAACGGAATGGTGGAAAGTTGCATGGCATTATATCTCGGGATGGCTATGGAAATGCCATAATAGGTAGGTATGGTGGCTGTTTTGAGGAAGGTAAATGGTGAGTTTATGGTACGGCAAAAGTTGCGCGGTACTAGAGAGGCTAGCAATGGTGGAAGGGTGAGAGTGCGTATAATCCATGGACACAACATTAGTCATAAAGAACTCACATACTTATTACAAAAATCTATTAGTTATCAAAACAAAGTACTACGCGCATGATCCTAGGGGGATTGATTGGTAGGAAAAGACCATCGCTCGTCCCCGACCGCCACTCATAAGGAAGACAATCAAAAAATAAATCATGCTCCAACTTCATGACATAACGGTTCACCATACGTGCATGCTACGGGAATCACAAACCTTAACACAAGTATTTCTCAAATTCACAACTACTCAACTAGCATGACTCTAATATCACCATCTTCATATCTCAAATCAATCATAAGGAATCAAACTTCCCATAGTATTCAATGCACATTATATGAAAGTGTTTATTATACCCATCTTGGATGCCTATCATATTAGGACTAATTTCATAACCAAAGCAAATTACCATGCTGTTCTAAAAGACACTCAAAATAATATAAGTGAAGCATGAGAGATCAATAATTTCTATAAAATAAAACCACCGCCATGCTCTAAAAGGATATAAGTGAAGCACTAGAGCAAATTACAAACTACTCTGAAAGATATAAGTGAAGATCAATGACTAGTCGAATAATTATGCAACTATGTGAAGACTCTCAAATATTTAAGAATTTCAGATCTTGGTATATTATTCAAACAGCAAGCAAAACAAAATAAAATAAAATGACGCTCCAAGCAAAACACGTATCATGTGGTGAATAAAAATATAGCTCCAAGTAAAGTTACCGATGAACGAAGATGAAAGAGGGGATGCCATCCGGGGCATCCCCAAGATTAGGCTCTTGGTTGTCCTTGAATATTACCTTGGGGTACCTTGGTCATCCCCAATCTTAGGCTCTTGCCACTTCTTATCCCATAGTCCATCGAATCTTTACCCAAAACAAGAAAACTTCACGACACAAAACTTAACAGAAAACTCGTAAGCTCCGTTGGTATAAGAAAATAAATCACCACTTAGGTACTGTTGTGAACTCATTCTAAATTCATATTGGTGTAATATCTAATATATTCCAACTTCTCTATGGTTCATACACTCCGATACTACTCATAGATTCATCAAAATAAGCAAACAACACATAGAAAACAGAATCTGTCAAAAACAAAATAGTCTATAGCAATCTGGAGGTTTCGAATACTTCTGTAACTCCAAAAATTATGATAAATTAAGAAGACCTAAATAATTTGTATATTGATCTACTACAGTTGGAATTGGTATTTTATAACTCTCTGGTAAAAAATGAAAATTATTCTCGTGAGCGCATACTTTCTGTTTTTATCAGCAAGATCAAAAAACAATCACCCAAGAAGATTGTAAAGGATTTACTTGGCACAAACACTAATTAAAGCATAAAAACACAATCATAACAGAGGATAGATGATTTATTTATTACTAAAAACAGGAACAAAATCAAGGAACAAAAATGAAGTTGGGTTGACTCCCAACAAGTGCTATCGTTTAACGCCCCTAGCTAGGCATGATGATTTCAATGATGCTCACATAAAAGATAAGAATTGAAACATAAAGAGAGCATCATGAAGAATATGACTAGCACATTTAAGTCTAAACAAATTCCTATGCATAGAGATTTTGTGAGCAAAAAACTTGTGGGAACAAGAATTAACTTGCATAGGAAGGTAAAACAAGGATAAGTTCAAGATTTTAAGCACGTAGAGAGGAAACTTGATATTATTGCAATTTCTACAAGCATATATTCCTCACTCATAATAATTTTCATTAGCATCATGAATGAATTCAACAATATAACCATCACATAAAGCATTCTTTTCATGATCTACAGGCATAGAAATTTTACTACTCTCCACATAAGCAAAATTCTTCTCATTCGGAATAGTGGGAGTATCATAAGAAACTCGAATACTATAAATTGTTTCCACATTAAAAGAGTAATGTTCAAAAAAGGGTAATAATAATCATGAAAAGTTGTATAAATATAATCATCACTACTTTTTATAGCATAAGTGTCATCACAATAATCATCATAAGTAGCAACTTTGTTCTCATCATAATCAATTGAAACCTCTTCCAAGATAGTGGAATCATTACTAAATAAAGTCATGACCTCTCCAAATCCACTTTTATAATTGTCAAAATAAGATTCAACACCCTCCAAAATAGTGGGATCATTACTTCCCAAAGTCGACACTCTTCCAAACTCACTTTCATCAATATAACCATCATAAATAGGAGGCATGCTATCATCATAGTAAATTTTCATATCAAAACTTGGGAGGTTAAATATATCATCTTCATGAAACATAGAATCCCCAAGCTTGGGACAAACATTAATTGCAGCAAATAAAATTTCAAACATGTCATTCTCATCAAACATAGCATCCCCAAGCTTGGGCCTTTTCATATCATAAGCATAATCACTCTCATCATTAATAGTATGGATAGCACCAATAGTATAGCAATTATCATCATCACAATGAGTAATAGGAGCAGCATCATTTGGGAGGGATATCTTTTTACCTTTGCTTCTCCGTCTTTTCTTTCTCTTCTTCACATCATGTGTGGGTTTAATCCTCTTTTTGGAACTCCTTATTAATGAGATCGGTTGAATAGAAGGCTCCTCCTCGTTACCTGATTCATCATAAGAAATAATAGGACGATATTGGGAAGTCTCTTCCCTTTCATTAGTATTCTCTTCATCTTCTATTTGTTTTCTTGTCTTTATGTAATTGGCAATATAAGGATTTTCAATGCAATTCACCACACAATACATATAAATTTCCTCTAAATCAAAATCAAGAACTTTATCAAGGACAAATTATGGAAGATCCTCAGTTATACGTTTCATTTCTTCATAACCCACAAGCAAACTAAGTTCATTATGATGTGCAAAGGAAATCAAGTCATCACAATTTTTGGACATGATTTGATCATTAAACAATTTGCATTGGATATTTAAATGACCACGTTCATTGCAAAGTTCACAAGGATGGCTAAGAAAATTTAAATTTTCAGCACAAACATCTATCCTTTCTTGCAACCATTTAGTTTCTAAATACTTATGCCTGTTGCAAAATCTATCTTCCTATTTGGTGTGTACTTGCAAACTCTATGCACTGCATAAAAATTGACATGCTTATAAGAGACATTTTCATCATGACTAGTGCAATCATCATTAGTACTATGGATATTCAAAGAGTTTGTACTAACAACATTGCAATAATGCTCATCATTCAAAGATTTAGTGCCAAACATTTTAATGCATTCTTCTTCTAGCATTTTGGCACAATTATCGGAATCCTTATTTTCACGAAAGATATTAAAAAGATGAAGCATATGAGGCACCCTCAATTCCATTTTTTTGTAGTTTTCTTTTATAGACTAAACAAGTGATAAAACAAGAAACTAAAAGATTCGATTGCAAGATCTAAAGATATACCTTCAAGCGCTAACCTCCCCGGCAACGGCGCCAGAAAAGAGCTTGATGTCTACTGCACAACCTTCTTCTTGTAGACGTTGTTGGGCCTCCAAGTGCAGAGGTTTGTAGGATAGTAGCAAATTTCCCTCAAGTGGATGACCTAAGGTTTATCAATCCGTGGGAGGTGTAGGATGAAGATGGTCTCTCTCAAACAACCCTGCAACCAAATAGAAAGGAGTCTCTTGTGTCCCCAACACACCCAGTACAATGGTAAATTGTATAGGTGCACTAGTTCGGCGAAAAGATGGTGATACAAGTGCAATATGGATGATAGATAAAGTTTTTGGTAATCTGAAAATATAAAAACAGCAAGGTAACTAATGATAAAAGTGAGCGAAAACGGTATTGCAATGTGTTGAAACAAGGCCTAGGGTTCATACTTTCACTAGTGCAAGTTCTCTCAACAATAATAACATAATTGGTTCATATAACAGTCCCTTAATATGCAACAAAGAGTCACTCCAAAGTCACTAATAGCGGAGAACAAACGAAGAGATTATTGTAGGGTATGAAACCACCTCAAAGTTATTCTTTCTGGTCGATCAATCCAAGAGTCTCTAGTAAAATAACACGAAGCTATTCTTTCCGTTTGATCTATCCTAGAGTTCATACTAGAATAACACCTTAAGACACAAATCAACCAAAACCCTAATGTCACCTTGATACTCCAATGTCACCTCAAGTATCTGTGGGTATGATTATACGATATGCATCACACTATCTCAGATTCATCTATTCAACCAACACAAAGAACTTCAAAGAGTGCCCCAAATTTTCTACCGAAGAGTCAAGACGAAAACGTGTGCCAACCCCGATGCATAAGTTCACGAGGTCACGGACCTCGCAAGTTGATCACCAAAACATACATCAAGTGGATCATGCGAATATGCCATTGTCACCATAGATAAGCACATGCAAGACATACATCAAGTGTTCTCAAATCCTTAAAGACTCAATCCGATAAGATAACTTCAAAGGGAAAACTCAATCCATTACAAGAGACTAGAGGGGGACAAACATCATAAGATCCAACTATAATAGCAAAGCTCGCGATACATCAAGATCATGCCGAATCAAGAACACGAGAGAGAGAGAGAGAGAGAGAGAGAGATCAAACACATAGCTACTGGTACATACCCTCAGCCCCGAGGGTGAACTACTCCCTCCTCGACATGGAGAGTGTCGGGATGATGAAGGTGGCCACCGGGGAGGGATTCCCCCCCCCCTCTGGCAGGGTGCCGAAACGGGTATAGATTGGTTTTCGGTGGCTACAGAGGCTTGCGGCGGTGGAACTCCCAATCTAGGTTATTTTCTGGAGGTTTCTATATTTATAGGAATTTTTGGTGTCGGGAACAAGTCAAGGGGGTCCCCGTGTTGTCCACGAGATAGAGCGGCACGCCTGGGGGGTAGGGCACGCCCCCCACCCTCGTGGACGGCCCGGGACTCTTCTGGCCCAACTCTTTTACTCCGGGGGCTTCTTTTGGTCCATAAAAAATCATCAAAATTTGGCACGTTAATTGGACCTCGTTTGGTATTCGTTTTCTGTAAAACTCAAAAACAAGGGGAAAACAGTAACTGGCACTGGGCTCTAGGTTAAGAGGTTAGTCCCAAAAATCATATAAAATAGCATATAAAACATCCTAGATGGATAATATAATAGCATGGAACAATCAAAAATTATAGATGCATTGGAGACATATCAAACACCGCTCCCCCCTGATGCCCCACCACCGGAACTGTCCGACCCCCCCCCCCCCCACCGCCCCGGTCCCCCTGCCTCCCCGACCAGCCGGTGTTGGCCTCCTCCACCTCCCCCACTCCGGTGAGCCCCCTCCCCCTCTTTTTTTCAGTTTAGTTTATAGTTTAGATTTAGTTTAGGTTTTTTTGTTTTTTAGGTTTAGATTTAGATTTAGTTTAGTTTAGTTTAATTTGAGTTTAGTTTAGTTTAGATTTAGGTTGGTTTAGGTTTAGTTTAGGGTTTTTTTCTTCTGTTTTTTAGGTTTAGGTTTATATTTAGTTTAGTTTAGGTTTAGTTAAGAAGAAAGAAGAAGAAGAAGAAGAAGAAGAAGAAGAAGAAGAAGAAGAAGAAGAGGCGGAATCCGAAGAAGAGGAGGTTAGGAGTGCGTCGGCACCGATGGAACAGGGTCGAGGTTAGGGGTGCGTCGGCGCCGATGGAACTGGGTCGAGAATCGCCGGTCGCCAAGGGATCGAGGGTCGGGGCAGAGGGTCGAGGATCGAGGGGCGAGGGGTCGAGGGTCTAGGGGTCAATGGTCGAGGATCTTCCTGTCCGAGTGCTGACCGACTGGTGTCAAAGCTTAAGACGAGGACGTCTCGAAGCTAAAGGTCATGAGACTGGGTGAACTGCTTCCATCCGTGCGCGAAGAACGGATGGAAGCAGTTCGCCCGTGCTGATGACCTCCAGCTCGGGCACGTCTGCATCTTAAGCTATGACAACAGCCGCACCATGCTCACGGTGATGGTGTTCGACAAGACCACCGAGGGGGCGAGGGGTCGATGGTCGAGGATCTTCCGGTTCGAGTGCTCATCGACTAGTGTCGTAGCTTAGGGCGAGGACGTCTCCAAGCTAAAGGTCATGATACTGCGTCAACTGCTTCCATCCGTGCACGAAGAACGGATGGAAGCAGTGTGCCTGCGCTGATGACCTTCTGCTCGGGCACGTCTGCATCTTAAGCTACGACAACAACTACACCACGCTCAAAGTGAAGGTGTTCGACATGACCACTGTCGGTGTCAAAACCGGCGGATCTCGGGTAGGGGGTCCTGAACTGTGCGTCTAAGGTGGATGGTAACAGGAGGCGGGGGACACAATGTTTACCCAGGTTCGGGCCCTCTCGATGGAGGTAATACCCTACTTCCTGCTTAATTTATCTTGATGATAAGAGTTTTATAAGAGTTGATCTACCACGAGATCGGAGAGGCTAAACCCTAGAAGCTAGCCTATGGTATGATTGTTGTTGTCCTACGGACTAAACCCTTCGGTTTATATAGACACCGGAGGGGCTAGGGTTACATAGAGTTGGTTACAAGGGAGGAGATCTACATATCTGAATTGCCAAGCTTGCCTTCCACGCAAAGGAGAGTCCCATCCGGATACGGGACGAAGTCTTCAATCTTGTATCTTCATAGTCCAACAGTCCGGGCAAAGTATATAGTTCGGCTGTCCGAGGACCCCCTAATCCAGGACTCCCTCAGTAGCTCCTGAACCGGGCTTCAATGACGATGAGTACGGCGCGCAGATTGTCGTCGACATTGCAAGGCGGGTTCTCCTCCAAATCCTGAGTACCTGTCATAACGAGTTGTGTTCAGCCTCCCATGAATGTTGCACTCCTCGGCTTCTGTGCCTTAATAATGGCTATCTTCCACGTGTTGAGCGAATGCGAGAGGTTGGGGTATTTTTACATTTACCACCCTAACGAGGTAGATGAATCGTCTATTTAAATAGTTTGGGATCTTCACATCTAGATCACACCACCTTCCCGCAGTCAGTATCCATCGGAGCGTGCCTAGAAAAATCCATCCCATCATGGCCGGCCACCGCAGCTCCTCCTCTCGCCCTCGTGGCCCTAAGCCAGGTAGTTGGGAGAAGTGTTCTATTCCCCATAGCCAACTAGTAGAGCTGCAGACCCAAGGGTTTCTCCCTCCTGCATACATGGTCCCCGTCCGAGCCGAACTAGCCATTTATAATGGCGGGGAGCAAGCGGAAAGCTTTCCTAGCCCATCCACGGGGGAGCGGGTATTCCTCGTCCCTTATTTATTGAGGGGACTAGGATTTCCAATCCATCCATTCCTCCGTGGGCTCCTGGAGTTTTATGGCCTCCAGCTGCATAACTTTACTCCCGCCTCCATATTACACATCGCAGGCTACGTTGCCCTTTGTGAGCTGTTTCTGGGCTGCGAAGCTCATTTCGAGCTATGGCAGAGGCTATTCTGTCTCGTGCCCCATACACAGAAGGGGTTGATATTTCAAGTGGGCGGAGCCAAAATATGGCGCATCGCCGGGACCGGATACCTGTCTGGTACTCCGAAGAAGACATCCGAAGACTGGCCTTTGGAGTGGTTTTATATGGAGGATGTTCCCCTCCCAGACCCTATTCAGATGGGCCTTCCTGAGTTCAACAACGCCCCTTTGAAGAAACGTCGTTGCTGGTGCCCTCAGAGCCCCCAGGAGGAAGATAACAGAGAAGTCCTTTACCTGATGAGCCGGATAAAGACACTGGCCGAATCAGGACTGACAATAATCGAGGTTATGTCAATATGTATAATGCGGGGGGTGCAGCCACTTCAATATCGGGGACAACCCATGTGGCACTTCAATGGAGAAGACGATGCCACCCGTTGCGGCCGTAAAGGTCCGGACACCGCCGCCGCTCTGGCGACAATACTGTCCGATTTATATAAGGGGGAGGAATAGGAGTTCATCCGTATTAAGCCACGGGATGGATTCTCCATGTACAACCCCCCAAACTGGGTGAGCTGCTGGTTTTTACTCCAAACCTTCCTGCTTTCTTTGTCATAAATATTTACCTTGCTATTTCATAGCAGGAACTACGAAGAGCTGTGAGGGAGATTCACAGCCCATCTCCGCAGCCAGAGGACCCTGATCGGGCCCTCGATCCCGGACTCGAAGAAGATCCGGACATATTCGTGGAGCTCATTGACGGGACATTTTATCAGTTAAGCTGCGACGGTGCCTTGGTGGCCATCACCACCGATTATCCTGGACTGCTCCCTGCATCGCATGTAAGTAAAACCAGAGTCCCAACTTCCGAGAAGGATCCCCTTTTTCGCACTTCACCCACCGCACACATATGGTGTCTTGCAGGGAAGGCCCTCGGGACGCCATGTCGAACCCGCAGTGACTCACCAACGAGGGGCACCGAAACCGGGTAGGCTTAAAAGGAAGGCGGTCAGGACTAAGATGCCGTCGCAGAGGTATGAAAAAGAACCCTGCTCCGTGGTTATTGTCTTTAAAATATAATAACGCCCATGGTTAAAACTAGGAAAAACGCTCGTCGGACCGCATCCGGAGAGCCTACCGGCCATGCTTCCACCAGCCGGGCTCCAGAGCCAGACTTGGAGGCAGATGCTAATGTGGGGACAACACCAGATATTCCTCCTACCAAGGATGCGGATAGGCTGTCCGCTACAAATTCTGAAGTGGAGAGTGCCATGAAGCACAGGCGTCGCCGGGCCGTACTCCGCGACCCCAGTTTTTTTGAAGAGGCGTTTGATGCCTTCAACTCAGTGGACGCGTACATCCGAGCTGCTCAAAATGGTCTTGCTAGAGCCACAGACCAGTATGTAAAGGATATACGGGTGAGGAAATCTGATAATTATATATATACCAGTAGCCCCTAAGACTTGAAACAATTAGCACAACTGATTTAAGGATCATTATTTGCATAGGTTCTTACTGAGAAGAATACCCAGTTGTCTCAAGAGCTGGAGGAGTGCAAAGCCCAGCTACGGGCCGCAGTTGCCAAAATGGAGGAGTCCAAGAAGGGCCCATCTGGTAACACTTGCTCCTATCAAAAAGAACGAGATATACCAGTTAATATTTGGTTTGCATGCTAATCTAATCAATAGATTCTGCAGATGATCCCAGAGTGAATCCGGAGGAGCAACATGCCCAACGACAGCTGAAGGCTGGCGAGCGCGTGCTTACACAAGTTAGGCGGGAGAAAAATGATCTCCAATATGCCAATACCCGGCTGGATGTTGAACTGAAAGATGTTCGGGCCTAGCTGGCTGACTCCGTAAAGGAGAATAAAAGGCTTCGATGCGGCATTTTCAGTAAGTGCTTGAGCGAACTTCTATAGAGTTCGGCGAAGAAACCAGCTAACGGAGCTATATCTGTAGGTATGCTGACGGGCCGTCCCGAAGAGGAGATGCCCGGGTCTACGGGAGATCTTCTGCCAGAGCTCTCACAACTGCACGAACAAGTTTGGCAGGTGATGCAGGACCTTGCCCAGGCCTTGTGGCCCTCCGCCTCCCTGCCAGGAGGCATGGGGGAGCTTGTAGATATACTCAAGGGAGCGCGGTGGCGCTTCCAATTATGGAAGATATCTGCGTGTAGACAAGGTGCAAGGGAAGCCTGGGCCATGGTGAAGTCTCGTTATACTAAGGCTGACCCAAACCATATGGCCGAGGTCGGACCTGTAGGGCCTGACGGGAAAGAGATCCCCGTCAGCTTGGTGTATGACCAGGTGAAATTAGCCGCAAAGTATTCCCAACAGGATTGTAGGCTAGACAGCATGTTGGATGGTATAGAAGAAGAATTTAGTCAGTCTAAGTGACTGTGTAATTCGTGTGACATATATTGTCCCTAGCCAGATTGTAAATCACTTGTCATGGCGGACCTTTTCGCTTCGACCTCCAGACCCGATAGTCCGGAGTGTATCCGAATACCCGCTCAGTTATGTAAAAAAATGGGGTACACGTGGAAACCAGGCGTAGGGGTCATAAGTGCTTGAACAGACAAGTACCCAACTAGTTATGTTATATTACATGGATAGTAAGAAACATCTTACATGGAGAATAGTTCCGTTAAGGGTTCCTTTCCCTGGGTACACATGCATTAATGTGCATGTCCGACCTGTGACAAGAGAGGCGGGATATAAACATCTGGGGTATGTATTCTAATAAGTAAAAAAGTCATCATTTGTTCGCCGACCGAATATTCCCTTAAGAACGCTAGCTTTTGGCTTCACCCAGTCTTAGGTACACGTCTGGCTGACCCGACAGTAACAATCCCAGAGGTGCTCCCCTTATGCCCTAGCCGAATTAACGGGAACGTAGGGCATAAACACAAGAGCCAGGCAACCCATCTTGGCCAAAAATTAAGTCATATCGATGCATATAATGGCAAAGAAAAGGTTCATGTGTAAAAATAACACATGTGTGGCAGGCATAGAGCCCGGATCATAATTATATTAAGCTTCTGTATAAGAAGCCCCCAGGTATAATGAGAGCGCTTAGCGCGTGCAAATTGTGCAATCAAGACACAGTTTAACCTTTGAAGGCTGCGAAGAAAAGGAAGAAAGACAGAAAAATATAGATAACGAATATATATAAAAAATTGACGGAGGTAAGGAGACGAGCACGGAGTCCGGCGCTAGGCATAGAACCTTCGGAGTCTGGCCGCGTTCCATGGGTTTGGCTCGAGTCGATTTTCCGATGCATCCCGCAGACGGTACGCTCCACCGGTCAGAACTTTGTCAATAACAAAGGGACCTTCCCATTTGGGTTTGAGCTTGTCCTTTTTCTTCTCTGGTAGGCGTAGAACGAGTTCGCCAACATTATAAGTTTTGGCCTGTACTTCTCTACTTTGATATCGTCGAGCCTGTTGTTGATAGAATGCGGATCGGGCTTTTGCCACATCACGCTCCTCCTCTAGGGCGTCCAAACTGTCCTGCCGATCTAGCTCGGCTTCCTTCTCTTCGTACATGCGCACGCGAGGTGAGTCATGAATGATGTCGCAGGGTAGTATCGCCTCTGCACCGTACACCATAAAGAAAGATGTGTATCCGGTAGTGCGATTTGGCGTGGTCCGCAGCCCCCATAGCACGGAGTCGAGCTCCTTGACCCAGTGCGTATCTGATTCCTTCAAGGACCGCACTAGTCTGGGTTTAATGCCGCTCATTATAAGACCATTTTCTCATTCGACTTGACCGTTAATTTGAGGGTGATAGACGGATGCATAATCGAGCTTAATGCCCATGTTGCCGCACCAAGTTTTTACCTCATCGGTTGTGAAGTTCGAGCCGTTATCAGTGATGATACTGTGGGGGACACCGTAAGGGTGTACAACCCCGGATATGAAATCTATCACTGGTCCGGATTTGGCCATTTTAACTGGTTTGGCCTGTATCCATTTGGTGAATTTATCCACCATGACCAATAGGTACTTTTTCTTATGGCTTCCTCCTTTAAGGGTTCCGACCATATCAAGCCCCCAGACCGTGAAGGTCCAAGTAATGGGGATTGTTTGTAGAGCGGTAGGTGGCATATGGCTTTGGTTTGCAAAGAGCTGGCAACCGATGCAATGTTGAATGAGGTCCTGTGCGTCTGCTCGAGCTGTCGGCTAGTAGAAACATGTACGGAAGGCCTTACTTACAAGGGCCCGAGCTGCGGTGTGATGGCCGCCGAGTCCAGCATGAATTTCTGCCAAAAGTTGTCGTCCTTCCTCCTCGGAGATGCGTACTCCAGTAGGGCTTTTCTTATAAAACTCTCCCTCGTGGACCTTGTAGGCTTTAGACCGCCGCACAATGCAACGTGCCTCATTTTGGTCCTCAGGGAGTTCTTGCCTATTTAGGTACGCCAAGAAGGGTTCTATCCACGGGGCAATGACGGCCATAATCACATGGGCCGAAGGTGTTCTCTCGGTGGCGGAGCCTTCGATTACGTCAGAGTGTTCGGGGTCTGCTGTTGTGGCCGGATCCGGACTATTATTGCCGGTCTCGCCTTCCCACACCACGGATGGCTTGAACAACATTTCCAGGAAGATATTAGGTGGGACAGGGTCGCGCTTAGTGCCGATTCGGGCGAGGATATCTGCCGCTTGATTGTTTTCTCGGACCACATGGTGGAATTCGAGGCCCTCGAATCGAGCTGACATTTTGAGGACAGCATTGCGATAAGCCGCCATTTTTGGGTCCTTGGCATCAAAATCCATTTATTTGAGATATTGCGAGGTTCGAATCCCCATGCACTTCTAGGCGTTGAATGCCCATGGAGACTGCCATCCGGAGACCATGCAACAGGGCCTCATATTCGGCTGCGTTGTTGGAGTATGTGTATAATATTTGGAGTACGTATTGGACTGTATCTCCGGTTGGGGATGTTAGGACGATGCCTGCTCCCAGACCCGCCAGCATTTTAGAGTCGTCGAAGTGCATGATCCAATTGGAGTACGCGCCGTATTCTTAAGGGAGTTCGGCTTCTGTCCATTCGGCGACGAAGTCGGCAAGTACTTGTGACTTAATGGCTCGCCGTGGTTTGTATGATATGTCGAACGGGAGGAGATCAATAGCCCATTTAGCAATCCGGCCCGTGGCATCGCGGTTGTTTATAATGTCGTTGAGTGGAACCTCGGAGACCACCGTAATTGAACACTCTTGAAAGTAGTGTCATAGTTTTCAGGATGCCATGAAGACCGCGTATGCTATCTTTTGATAATGTGGGTACCGGGGTTTGCATGGAGTGAGGACAGTAGATACGTAGTATACCGGCTTTTGAAGTGGGAACTTATGTCCGACCATTTCTCGTTCGACGACAAGCACTGCGCTTACCACCTGGTGTGTTGCCGCTATATATAACAGCATTGGTTCGCCGATATTTGGCGCGGCCAAGATTGGGTTGCTGGCCAAGGCAGCTTTTAATTCTTCCAATCCGGCCGTAGCCGTGTCTGTCCACTCGAAGTGTTCGGTGTGCCGAAGAAGGCGATAAAGAGGTAATGCCCTTTCTCCTAATCGGGAGATAAAGCGGCTTAAGGCAGCCACGCATCTAGTTAATTTCTGGATTTGCTTGAGGTTTGTTGGGATAGCCAACTGTGATAGAGCTTGGATTTTAGCCGGATTCGCTTCAATTCCTCTGTTGGAAACGATGAAGCCCAAGAGCTTTCCGGCGGGTACGCCAAAAAAACATTTTTCCGGATTGAGCTTAATGTCATATGTTCGGAGATTGTCGAACGTGAGCCTCAAGTCGTCTATCAAAGATTCAACGTGTCTGGTTTTAATTACCACATTGTCTACGCATGCCTCCACTGTTTTGCCGATTTGTGCTTCCAGGCATGTCTGAATCATGCGTTGATAGGTCGCACCGGCGTTTTTGAGCCCGAAAGGCATGGTGTTGAAATAGAAGGGGCCGTATGGAGTAATGAATGTCGTTGCGGCTTCATCGGGCTCCGCCGTCTTGATTTGATGGTATCCGGAGTATGCGTCGAGGAAACACAACGAGTCTTGTCCCGCGGTAGCATCAATAATTTGATCGATGCGGGGGGGAGGGATCCTTGGGGCAAGCCTTGTTAAGGTCCTTAAAATCGACACATAGGCGCTAGGATTTGTCCTTCTTTGGTACCATCACCAGGTTTGCTAGCCAGTCCGGATGTTTTATTTCTCTAATGAATCCGGCCTTGAGTAACTTGGCTAGTTCTTCTCCCATGGCTTGTCGCTTGGGTTCGGAGAAACACCGAAGAGTTTGCTTGACCGGCTTGTATTCCTTTAGAATGTTTAGGCTATGCTCGGCCAGCCTGCATGGGATGCCTGGCATATCTAAAGGATGCCAGGCGAAGATGTCCCAATTCTCGCAAAGAACACCCGCAGTGCGGCTTCTGTTGTGGGGTTCAGCTGTGCCCCGATTGATGCTGTTTTTGTAGGGTCCGTTGGGTGGACCTGGAATTTGACTATTCCGTTCACTGGTTTAAAAGAGGTGGACTTGGGTCTTTTGTCGAGTATCACGTAGTCCCTGTCCACTGTAGAGCACAGCGCAGTTAGTTCTTCAGCCGCGAGGGCTTCGGATAATGCTTCGAGGGCCAGTGCAGCGGTTTTATTTTCGGCGCGGAGTGCTATGTCCGGATCACTAGCTACAGTGATGATTCCCTTGGGCCCGGGCATCTTGAGCTTCATGTACCCGTAATGGGGTATAGCTTGGAAGATCGTGAATGCTTCTTGCCCTAGAAGGGCGTGGTATCCGCTACTAAATAGGGCCACTTGGAATGTGATTTCTTCGGACCTGTAATTATCCGGCGTGCCGAATACCACATCTAGTGTGATTTTTCCCGCACATCGTGCCTCCCGACTAGGGATGATTCCTCTGAAGGTCGTGCTTCTTTGCTCAATGCGGCTCTTGTCTATTTCCATTTTTTCTAAGAGTCTCCTCATGATGAGGTTTAATCCGCTGCCACCGTCCATGAGTACTTTAGTAAGTCGGAAGCCGTCCACAATTGGACTAAGGACCAAAGCGGCTGGAGCTCGGGCTGTGCGGAATTGAGGTTCGTCACTGGCATTGAAGGTTATGGCCGTGTCGTTCCATGGATTTATCGCTGCGACGTGGCAGACTTCGGCGAGGCTGCGAAGTGACCGCTTGCGCCTATTGTTTGAGGCGAAAGTCTCAAAGACTATCAGTACTGTGTTGTTATTTTCCGCGGGAGATCCTCGCCGCTCCTGGCCACCTGCCGGAGTATCCAACATGCTCTAAGGCTGTGTGTTGGCATGGTATCCGATGTACTGTGAATTTTGCATGGCCCACTGAGCCATCCCTCCAATATGGTTCCGCGCCCTGTAGTGGGTTTTGGCTTCTTTGTAATTGGATTGGGTGACTTATGAGGGTACACCCTTTTAGTTCGAACAGAGGGTTTAGTTAGAGCCGGAGGATCCCAGAATTCTTTTTGTGATTTCCAAGTGCTTTCCATCGCACAGAACTTCCGTACTATGGACGCCAAGTCAGCGAAGTGTGTTATATCACGGCGACTTATGGCGTTGAGGATTCCCTTGTCCGTGCAATTTTTGCAAAACAATGAAATTGTGTCTTCCTCGCGACAGTCCTTCGCCTTACTTATTGCAAGGAGGAATCTGGCCCAATAGTGATGTACTGTCTCTTGGGGCTCTTGTCTAATATGGGAAAGATCACTTATGTGAGGGTGGGTGGGTAGATTTAAGTCCAAACCCTGGCCCGGTCTGAGACCCAAAGGAGTTTCCGAGCTTGGTAGTTCGGGCTCTGGGACGTTGCCAAACGGTACTAGCCCGCAATTCGATTCCAGGTTCGAAGCTTGGGCCATGTCCTCCCGTAGACGGGTATCCGGCTCGGAGAGCTCGGGAATCCAGACATAGTTTGTCCTCAAAATAGAGGAAGAATAGCTGCATCGCTCCTCCACCACCGCTATCCGATGGGTAACCGACGGAGAGTTAATCTCCCTTTGGTCGGGTTTAAGCCCGATCCGATCATAGTCTGTAGTGACTCCCAAGGCCGCGATGCAATCCAAGAGCTCATTCAAAGAAGATAGTTCCATTGGATCCATCTGCTCGGTGAATCCCAAGCCGACAAGGAGGCTGTTTTTGATGACCCGAGAAGTCATCGTTGGCCTGACGGCCGACGGGGCGGTCACGACGAAGCCGCCTAATCGAAGAGTTTGGCCTACAGCCAGGGCTCCCATAGAGGTAACGTTGTCCGTGACAACAAGGCGAGCCATCAGGCCTTATCATGACGGCACAGTGAACTCTCAATGAAAGCACCACTGTCGGTGTCAAAACCGGCGGATCTCGGGTAGGGGGTCCCGAACTGTGCGTCTAAGGCGGATGGTAACAGGAGGCGGGAGACACAATGTTTACCCAGGTTCGGGCCCTCTCGATGGAGGTAATACCCTACTTCCTGCTTGATTGATCTTGATGATATGAGTATTACAAGAGTTGATCTACCACAAGATCGGAGAGGCTAAACCCTAGAAGCTAGCCTATGGTATGATTGTTGTTGTCCTACGTACTAAACCCTCCGGTTTATATAGACATCGGAGGGGCTAGGGTTACATAGAGTCGGCTACAAGGGAGGAGATCTACATATCCGAATTGCCAAGCTTGCCTTCCACGCAAAGGAGAGTCCCATCCGGATACGGGACGAAGTCTTCAATCTTGTATCTTCATAGTCCAACAGTCCGGCCAAAGTAAATAGTCCGGCTGTCCGAGGACCCCCTAATCCAGGACTCCCTCAACCACCGAGGGGGCAAGAGGTCAATGGTCGAGGAACTTCCGGTCTGCGTGATGACCGACTGGTGTCGTAGCTTAAGACGAGGACGTCCCCAAGCTGAAGGTCATGAGACTGGGTGAACTGCTTCCATCTGTGTGCGAAGAACGGATGGTAGCAGTTCGCTCGCGCTGATGACCTTCAGCTCGGGCACGTCTGCATCTAAGCTACGACAACATCCGCACCATGCTCACAGTGAAGGTGTTCGACAAGACCACCGAGGGGGCGAGGGGGCGAGGGTCTAGGGGTCGATGGTCGAGGATCTTTCGGTCTGAGTGCTGACCGACTGGTGTCGTAGCATAAGACGAGGATGTCCCCGAGCTGAAGGTCATGAGACCGGGTGAACTGCTTCCATCCGTGCGCGAAGAACGGATGGAAGCAGTTCGCCCGCACTAATGACTTTCAGCTTAGGCACGGCTGCATCTTAAGCTATGACAACAGCCGCACCATGCTCACAGTGAAGGTGTTCGACAGGACCACCGAGGGGGCAAGGGGTCGTGGGTCTAGGGGTCAATGGTCGAGGATCTTCCGGTCCGAGTGATAACCGACTGGTGTCGTAGCTTAAGACAAGGACGTCCCCGAGCTGAAGGTCAAGAGACTAGGTGAACTGCTTCCATCCGTGCATGAAGAACGGATGGAAGGAGTTCGCCCGCGCTGATGACCTTCAGCTCGGGCACATCTGCATCTTAAGCTATGACAACAGCCGCACCATGCTCATAGTCAAGGTGTTCGACAAGACCGCCAAGGGGTCGAGGGTCGAAGATTGCCGAGGGGTCAGGGGTCGAGGGTCACCAAGGGGTTGAAACTTGAAACACCCAAACTGACTCATGAGTTAATATACATTTTATTATTCATGTCGGTATTCAAATTTTTTATGGTGTACTAATTCTGTTTACTCTTCTATCATGAGAGGTGTTGAAAGATGGTGGGCGCTGGTCCTCAGTGTGATGGGAGTGGTACTTCCATTCCACTCATACCTCTCCGGAGATCGTTGTACGAGGGTATGGCTTCACCGGTGGGTGCTTCTTCATCGGCGTCGTTGCCCACCGGGAGAGGAGGTCAAGGAGGGAGGAAGAGAGGAGGTTGGGGAGGATGTGGCCGCGGGAGAGGTAGGCAGGCTCCTACGCCTTCCTCGCCGCCGCCCCCAGCTGAGTCACCCGAGCACATGACTGCTAGGGGGGCACGTCTGAGGAGGAGGCTACGCGGACTCCGGTCCACGAGCCTCGGTCGACGGGCCTTCGCCCCCTTCCTCTTCGGCCCATGATACTTTAGGCCAGGACGCATGGGCCCACGTGACTCCACCCCAGGCTACATCCCAGGAGACGGCCGATGGGGTACCTGGCAAGATCCGCCTGAGGGGTCGAGTGGCCATGCTGATGGTGGCGGGCATCAGATTTCTGACAGCAGCGAGGACGAGGTGGTTGAGGGGGACACCGTCTACCAGCGTGCTAGTACATGGTCCCGACCGTGCCGGCGACCCATGAGCAGAGGTGGTTGATTTGGCCTGATGGTACGAGGTAAGTGCCTTTACTCTTTCTGTACCTTTTGCCATCATGTTTTTCCAAAATATCTAATGTGTTGGCCTTGTCATACTACAGGGGTTGGGACGACCATCAGGATGTCCGCAGGCCCAACCAAGTCTTTGGTGTGATTTACCAGCAAAACTTCCCGCGGTGGGTCACGTTGCCCGGTGAGGGTCAGCTTCCATAGCTAGGATTGACCTGGGAGCACTACTTGGCTGCCCCGGCCCCGCCAGAGGAGATCATCGACGGTGTCTTGTACCACACAAAGGCCGACATGGTGATCAGAACATTTTGGGTAATTTCTCATTCACACAATTAAAATTTTTTGAATAAGCTTAGTTATTGTACTAATCAATGTTGTCTCATTTGATTGCATACCTTCTACAGGTGTGAGGAGGGATACGAGGAGGCCTGTGCAGGGGTTATCGATGCCGAGTGCAGGCGCCTACTACAAAACTTACACCACGAGGCTCGGGTGCATGCTGTTTGAGACTACTTCGCCTCGCGTGGTGTTTGGAAGCCCAAGAAGAAGTGCCACAGAAAGTTTCTGAAGAAGGACGCGTACATGAAGGTAATTGCCTATATTCTTAAGGCCTTGTTCTTACTTCTTAGTTCCATTGATTTGATTCGTAGGCATAGCGCTCAAGTTTCTCCTTACTGACTTAGGTGCCCCCGAGATGGTGTACTAATAAGATGGATTGTTGGGAGGCATTGGTGGATGAGTGGTGCTCAGACGCATGGCGGGCCGTGCACAAAGGTGCAAAGGACAAGCGTTCCCAAATGAGAGGTGTGCCGCACCATCAAGGCAGCACCAACTTATATCAATACGGGCGGAACTGGGTGTAACACCCTCGATGCGACTATAACTCCCACGTGTCGAGGCACGACTTAGAGGCATAATTGCATTGAAGGCATATGTCGCAAGTTAGGCAATCTTCACAAACATCCCATGTAATATAATTAATAAAAGGGGAGATAACATAGTTGGCTTACACTCGCCACGTCAATCAAGTACATAAATAACATTACATCATTCAAACACTCATGGCCCGACTACGGCGCCAAAATAAAAGATAACCCAACATGCGACACGGTCCCGATCACCCCCAACTGGGCACCACTACTGATCATCAGGAAAGGAAACATAGTAACGTTGAGAGTCCTCGTCGAACTCCCACTTGAGCTCCAGCACGTCACCTGGAGCGGAATCATCAGGCCCTGCATCTGGTGTAATAGTAATCTGTGAGCCACAGGGACTCAGCAATCTCGCACCCTCGCGATCAAGACTATTTAAGCTTATAGGTAAGGCAAGGTAAAGTATATGTGGAGCTGCAGCAAGCGACTAGCATATATGGTGGCTATCCTGTTCGCAAAAGAGAGCAAGAAGAGGAGGCAAAGCGCGAGCAAGAAACTAGAGAGCAACCTGCGCAAACATTACTCCAAGACCGTGTCCACTTCCCGGACTCCGCCGAGAAGAGGCCATCACGGTAACACACTCAATTGATTCATTTTAATTAAGTTAAGGTTCAAGTTATCTACAACCGGACATTAACAAATTCCCATCTGCCCATAACCGCGGGCACGGCTTTCGAAAGTTCAAATCCCTGCAGGGGAGTCCCAACTTAGCCCATGACAAGCTCTCACGGTCAACGAAGGAATAGACCTCCTCCCGAGACGTTCCGATCAGACTCGGTACCTCAGTTCTTCAAGACACTTCGACAAGTTAAAACAAGACCAGCAACACCACCCAGATGTGCCGACAAATCCCGATAGGAGCTGCACATATCTCGTTCTCAGGGCACACCGGATGAGCAAGACGTCGGGTAGGCCAGCCCAGAGTTGCCCCTGGTAGCCCCAGACATCGCTTGGTTGGACCAACACTCAGAGGAGCACTGGCCCGGGGGGGCTAAAATAAGATGACCCTCGGGCTCCAGAAACCCAAGGGAAAAGAGGCTAGGTGGCAAATGGTAAAAATAAGGTTGGGCATTGCTGGAAAAGCTTTAATCAAGGCGAACTATCAAGGGGTTCCCATTATAACCCAACCGCATAAGGCACGCAAAATCCGGGAACATAACACCGATATGACGGAAACTAGGGCGGCAAGAGTGGAACAAAACACTAGGCGAGAGGCCGATCCTTCCACCCTTTACCAAGTATATAGATGCATTAAGATAACAAGATAATATAATGATATCCCAACAAGTAAAAGATGTTCCAACAAGGAACGGCCTCCAATCTTCGCCTACAACTAGCAACGCTATAAGAGGGGCTGAGCAAAGCGGTAACATAGCCAATCAACGGTTTGCTAGGACATGGTGGGTTAGAGGTTTGACATGGCAATTTGGGAGGCTTTAAAGCAAGTGGTAGGCATCGTAGCATTGGCATAGCAAAAGAGCGAGCATCTAGCAAAGCAAAGATAGTAGTGATTTCGAGGGTATGATCATCTTGCTTGCAAAGTGGTCAGAGTTGACTGGATCCTTGAAAGCAAACTCAATAGGCTCCTCGTTAGCGAACTCGTATCCTGAATCTATCCAAACAAGACAAACAAGCAAACGGAACACAATCAACCACGTGCAAAGCTCAAACAATATGATGCAAAGATGGTATGCTATGCGGGATGCGATGCGGGATGCATATGCAAGATTTGACAAGGGATGCATGAACCTGGACTCAACTTGGGAATCCAAGTGTGCCACTGGAAAGATGAGATGAAAACACTTGAAAACGATATAAAGAACGCTGGAATCGGAGTTACGGTTTGGAAATGGCAAGCGATTCAAATATGACACCGGTCTGTGATTACAGCAAGTAGCCATCTAAATACAATGAGATGAACAAGCTACAGCACCCAAACATGGCAACAAAATACATGGCAGGGATGCATTCATGAAGCTTAACAAAAGTATAGCACTGAGCTACAGCCAATTCATCCATTAACAGGTTCAAACAAGCATGGCAAAAATGCATATGGTAAACAGATTTCAGACTTAGTGAAATTAACACTTGTCTGGAATTTCAGATCAGGTAGCACACTTCGGAGCAACAAAACTACATGCTACAGGACCTGAACATGGAAAAGTAAAGCATGGCATGGAGATACTCAAAGAGCTTAACAAAAGTCCCTTAGTGACCTTGAGCCAAAAAGGATCAGAAAATACAATTGCAAGCATGTGAACATGACAAAAACATAATCAGTTTTCAGACTTGGTGAAAACTGGCACATGCTGAAAACAGATCTTAAGTAGGCATGTTTACGAGCTCGATGCACTCACTACGGAGTAAGTCATGATAATCTAAGCATACACCCATCAAGAATACACAAAATGCAAGCTAGACATGGCAAGAACAATAGCATAGCATGCACGGATCAACTACAACATCATCGGCAAAATCGCTAACAAGTAGACAATTTGCCTAGATTCATAAAGTAGCAAAACTAGAGCTCGATTGACTCAAGCTAGGGTGCTCTATAAATGCAAACAAAGACATGGATTGATAGAGCACTACAATATTAACAAAACATCCTTATTGATCATCCTCAAAAGAGGCACGGATCACTAGGAAACAACATGAACATATGGCCATACGAGATAAACAGCTCAAGGACTTAGTGGAAATGCTAAGTCCCTGAAATCAGCATTACCAAGTGCCTCACTTTGCAAGCTTGTGCTAGTCACCACACACATCACAAAAAAACATGGGTTGCACCTCTGGAAAGATGGCAAAACCCTTAACAAAACATATGTAGAACTCATGGGCATATCATGCACACAATAATCATGGCAAAAATGACAAATCTCTAAATGGAGTAGCAGATCTGACAGTTATCTCAAGTAGCACTCTTCTAACAGCATTTCAGGCGTCAAAATGAACTCAAATGAAAATGATGCAATGGAATGAAATGATGTACTCTCTGAGATGAACATTTTGATATGCTATATGCCAAAAACGGAGTTACGGGTGAGGAGTTATAGCACGATGAACAGGAGCATATGGATCTGAGATCTGAGGACTTAGAAAAAAACCACCTCGCGGATCTAGGGTTCGGTGGCACGCGGCCCGAGGTGGGGCCGGATCTCGCCGGAGTAGACGGAGGTGGCCGGATCGGGCGGGATCCGCCGGATCCAGACCGGGGCGGCGCGGCGGCGAGGACTTGGGGCTCCGGGCGTGGCGGGCGGCGGCTTGGCAACGGAGGCGGTGGTCGCCGGCGAGGAGACGGGCGGCGGCCGGCCGGGCGACGTGCGGTGGAGCGGCGCCTCAAGGCGGCGGGGGTCGGGCGCGGGGCCTCCCGCGGGGAGTGGCGGCGCGGAGACGAGCCGCGGGGGCCGGCCTCGGGCCCCGGCGGGCCTGGTGGCGGGGACGGCGGGCGCGCCAGCGGGGCGGCGACACGTGGCGGCGGCGGGGCAAGTCAGACACGTCCGGCCCGAATCGGACGTGTCCGGCGGCGAGAGGTGGAAGACGACTAGGGTTTCGGGAGAGGAAGAAAGAGAATTTCGGAGGGGTCTTTAAATAGGCATAGGAGGAGCTAGGAGAGTCCAAATGAGGTGCGGTTTTAGGCCACGCGATCGTGATCGAACGCTCTAGATGATGGAGAGGGTTTAGGTGGGTTTTGGGCCAACTTGGAGGGGTGTTGGGCTGCAACACACACGAGGCCTTTTTGGTCCCTCGGTTAACCGTTGGAGTATCTAACGAAGTCCAAATGGTACGAAACTTGATAGGCGGTCTACCGGTAGTAAACCAAGGCTGCTTGGCAAGTCTCGGTCCAATCCGGAAATGTTTAATCCCCACACATGAAAGAAAGGTAGAAATGACCACCGGAGGAGAACAAAGCGCCGGAATGCAAAACGGACGACGGGGAAAATTCTCGAATGCATGAGATGCACACGTATGCAAACGCAATGCACATGACGACATGATATGAGATGCATGACAACTATAACAACACACGGAGACAAAAACCCGAACCCGAGAAAATAAAATAACTTAACGCCGGAAACGGCAAGAGTTGGAGTACAAATTGGGAAAGTTACATCCGGGGTGTTACACTGGGTATGTGGTTTGCTTCATAATTCATGAAATTCATTCTGTCATGCTAGCTTGAGCCCTTTAATTACTTATACTATGTTCCTCTCTTTTAGGCGGGATACAATATGGCACCGGTGCCAGAGGTGTTCGACCTCTATGCCATGGCCCACACTGCCCTGTTCAAGAAGGCTAAGGCATTCTTTGCGTCTGACCTCGATCATCTAGAGAACTTCACCAACATCTCCTCCCACAACAAGCTCGTGAAGTACAGAGATGAGGGGAAGGCGAGGAAAAGGGAGGACTTTAACCCGAGCGGGCCGTTTGATCCGGAGCTGGTGATGATATCTGGTGGCGGGAGGTCCCATGGCTCGATAGCCATTGGAGATGGACTTATCTGTTGTCCTCGCACTCTCCGGGAGATCAAGGTGCGCCAAACGAGCTCAGATCCTGAGATAAGGCCTCGTCCACGGCCGATCGAGCTCGCCTTCCAGGTTAGTTATACATGGATTTCTTTCAAGCATTACATTATGTGTGCAGCCATCGATGATTACAATGCTAACGAGGAGTGGTGTTGCAGGCTTCTCTTTAGACTGAGAGAGATGGAACCTATGCGCTTCTGGTGGAGAGGGAGCTGGAGTTGGAGGAGAAGACGATAGGGTTGATGGAGGAGGAGAGGGCACGGAATGACATGCAGAACCGGGCCATGTACGAGCTCCTCGTGGTAAGTTTCTTCTTCATATTAGCCAAATCAAGCATGTAATGTTCATTTCATTACTAACTAGTATGACTAACCCGTGAAAACCAAATGTGCAGTCTGTGTGCCAGAAGGCCGGTCAGACCCCTCCGCCGATGCCAGAGATTGCTCCAGGGACCACAGTGAGTTTAATTTGAATGGTTACCAGTTACTAGTATTAACATTTGAGTGTCGTCATATTAACAAGACATTGCAAATGGTCTTTGGTGCAGCGTGCCTCCAGACAAGCATCGCATGATCCTTCTCCAGGTGGTGGCCCCTCCACGAGCCATGACGGTGCTTCACCTCTGTGATGACGGTAAGTTTTCTCTAGTGTTTTCCTTACCAAATGTATAAAGACCTAGATTTAGCTTTATTTCCTCCAAAATGCTTACCATAATGACCTAGACTTAGCTTATATTCCTCCAAAAATGACATAATTAGCTTACTTAGCTCCAAATTGATCTATACTTAGCTTTGTTTCCTCCGAAATGACCTAAGTTAGCTCTAATATGCTAACTTATCTCTAATATGCTTAGCTACCTAGGTTTGCTCAACAATGACATACACTTAGCTTACTTATGTAAAAAAATGGCATAATTAGCTTACTTAGGTTTGAAATGGCATAACAACCTTGGTAACCTCATATATGTCATATAGTTAGCTTATTTTCCTCAAAAATGACATAATAAGCCTAATTAGCTCCAAAATGATCAGTTTTACCTAAATTAGCTCGAAAATGACCTAAGTTAGCTCTAATATGCTTAGTTGCCTAGGTTAGCTCAATACAGACCTATACTTAGCTTACTTATGTCAAAAATGGCATAATATGCTTAGTTAACTCAAAAATGGCATGATTAGCTAGGTTAGCTCCAAAATGACCCATTTTACCTAGGTTAGCTCCAATATGATCCATTTTACCTAGGTTAGCTCTAAAATGACCAAGTTTACCTAGGTTAGCTCTAATATGATCCGTTTTACCTAGGTTAGCTCCAAAATGACCAAGTTTACCTAGGTTAGCTCCAATATGATCCATTTTAGCTAGGCTAGCTCCAAAATGATCCATTTTACCTACATTAGCTAAAAATGGCATAAATACTTATGTTAGCACGAAAATGACATACACTTACCTTTTTTCCTCCAAATTTACATAATAAGCTTAGTTAGCTCAAAAATGGCATAATTAACTATGTAAGCTCTAAGATGACACAAATAAGGAATAAGAAGAAGAAAAACAAGGAAGAGGGGAAAAAGAAAGAATGGAAGAAGAAAGAGAAGAAAAAGAAAGAATAAAAGAAGAAGAATGAGAAGGAAAAGGGTAAAAACCTTCTTCTTCTTCTAGTCTTCCAATCTTCTTCTTCTCCAAAATGACCTAAGTTAGCTCTAATATGCTTAGTTACCTAGGTTAGCTCAATAATGACCTATACTAAGCTGCTTTATATCAAAAATGGCATAATATGCTTAGTTCACTCAAAAATGGCATAATTAGCTAGGCTAGCTCCATTTTACCTAAGTATGCTTACTTCTTCTTCTTCTTGTTGTTCTTCTTTATTTTCTTCTTCTTCTAATCTTCTTATTCTAACTTTGCTATTTCCCATTTTGTAGATTTCATTCACTTGACGAAAGCTTGCATTGATGGAGTGCTTCTTATCCCTTTCTCTATTTCTTTTGTATCGTGGAACTATGCATGTATCGTTGGATGAAACTATTGTAATATATATGGTTGGATGCCTATATGTTGAACTTTCTATGTATGATGGAACTATGCATGTATGATGAACTTATGTGTTGGATATCTTATATGTTTGCTCTGTAATTGCCCAGTGAAATATATCATCTATTTGCTTTGAAAATGCTTGGATATAAGAAAAAATAGAAAAAAAAAGAGGCAATGCAGCCTCTTTGCCGTCTGCCACTGATGTCAAAGGGTTCTTTGCCGTCCGCCACTGACGGCAAAGAGGCCACGTGGCAGCAACCTGGGAGCTGACCATTTAGTGACGGCAAAGGGGAGGGAATGTTTGTCGTCCGCTGGCGGACGGCGAAGGCTGTCGTTAGCCACCTGATGTGGCTAACGCCTATTAGTTCCCGTTTATTTTCGTTGTCGTCCGCCACTGACGGCAAAGATTCTTTGTCGTCCGCTTTGATGAAGCATTCGGCAAAGAACCTCTTTACCGTAGCCCTCTTTGCCGGACATCTTTGCCGTCGATGGCGGTCGGCAAAGTGTTTTGTCGTTCGCTTTTGGTGCCTTTGCCGTTTGCCATGGCAGACGACAAATAAGCTGATTCTTGTAGTGACTGTAAATGGTGTCTGCACACAAAGAACAAATACTTGCAACCCAACGCGTAAGAGGGGTTGTCAATCCCTCCTCGGTATTGAGATAGATAAAATTGTAGTAGATTGGATAAATAGATCTTGCAAAAATACAAAATAAAATAAATAAAGAAAAAGTGCATCAAGGTATTTTTGGGTTTTTGGAATAATAGATCTGAAAATGATATGATAAAAGATAGACCCGGGGGCATAGATTTCTCTAGTGGCTTCTCTCGAGAAAATAGCATAAGATGGGTAAACAAGTTACTATTGCGCAATTGATAGAAGAGCAACTAATTATGACGATATCCAAGGAAAAGATTAGTAGACCGACTCATGCATGCATGTACTACTATTATTCCAAACATCGACCGCTATCCAACATGCATCTAGTGTATTAAGTTCATGGCGAAACGGAGTAATGCAATAAGAACGATGACATGATGTAGACAATATCTTTTTATCCTTAATGGCAACGATCCATGCGTGCCTCGCTGCCCCTTCTGTCAATGGTGAGGACACCGCGAGATCGAACCCATCACAAAGCACCTCTTCCCATTGCAAGAAAAATCAATCTATTTGGCCAAACCAAACCAAAGTTTCGGAGAAGAAATACGAGTCTATAACAATCATGCATATAAGAGATCAGAGAAGACTCAAATAATATTCATAGATAGATCTGATCATAAACTTGCAATTCATCGGATCCCAACAAACACAACGCAAAAAGTCATCACATCAAATAGATCTCCAAGAACATCGAGTAGAACATTGTATTGAGAATCAAAAAGAGAGAAGAAGCCATCTAGCTAATGCCTACGGACCCGTAGGTCTATGGTGAACTACTCACACATCATCAGAGGAGCACCAATGAGGATGATGAACCCCTCAATGATAATGTTCCCCTCGGGCAGGGTGCCGGAATAGGGCTCTAGATTGGATCTCATGGTTCTGGAACTTACGGCGGCTGGAATTTGATACATCTCCATCGTATCTATAATTTTTGATTGTTCCATGCCAATATTATACAACTTTCATATACTTTTGGCAACTTTTTATACTATTTTTGGGGACTAACATATTGATTCAGTGCCCAGTGCTAGTTCCTGTTTGTTGCATGTTTTTTGTTTCGCAGAAAATCCATATCAAACAGAGTCCAAACGGGATAAAAACTGATGGAGATTTTTTTTGGAATATATGTGATTTTTGGGAAGAAGAATCAACGCGAGACGATGCCCGAGGGGGCCACGAGGCAGGGGGCACGCCCTATGCCCTCGTGGCCACCCCATAAGGCGGTTGGTGCCCTTCTTTCGCCGCAAGAAAGCCAATATCTGGATAGAAATCGTGTTAAAATTTCAGCCCAATCGGAGTTACGGATCTCCGGGAATATAAGAAACGGTGAAAGGCCAGAATCAAAAGCGTAGAAACAGAGAGAGACAGATCCAATCTCGGAGGGGCTCTCGCCCCTCTGCCGCCATGGAGGCCATGGACCAGAGGGGAAACCCTTATCCCATCTCGGGAGAAGGTCAAGGAAGAAGAAGAAGAAGGGGGGCCCTCTCCCCCTCTCTCCCGGTGGCGCCGGAATGTCGTCGGGGCCATCATCGTGTGACGGCGATCTACACCAACACCTCCGTCATCTTCACCAACATATCCATCACCTTCCCCCATCTATATATAGCGGTCCACTCTCCCGCAACCCGCTGTACCCTCTACTTGAACATGGTGCTTTATGCTTCATATTATTATCCAATGATGTGTTGCCATCCTATGATGTCTGAGTAGATTTTCGTTGTCCTATCGGTAATTGGTGAATTTCTATGATTGGTATAATTTGCTTATGGTTATGTTGCTGTCCTTTGGTGCCCATCATATGAGCGTGCGCATGGATCACACCATGGGGTTAGTTGTATGTTGATAGGACTATGTATTGGAGGGCAAGAGTGACAGAAGCTTCAACCTAGCATAGAAATTAATGCATACAGGATTGAAGGGGGACAAATATATCTTAATGCTATGGTTGGGTTTTACCTTAATGAACATTAGTAGTTTCGGATGCTTGCTAATAGTTCCAATCATAAGTGCATAGAATTCCAAGTCAGGGATGACATGCTAGCAGTGGCCTCTCCCACATAAAACTTGCTATCGGTCTAGTAACGTAGTCAATTGCTTAGGGACAATTTCGCAACTCCTACCACCACTTTTCTACACTCGCTATGCTAACTTTATTGCTTATTTACCTAAAACATCCCCTAGTTTATATTTACATGCTCTTTATTATCTTGCAAACCTATCCCGTTACACCTACAAAGTACTTCTAGTTTCATACTTGTTCTAGGTAAAGAGAACGTTAAGCGTGCATAGAGTTGTATCGGTGGTCGATAGAACTTGAGGGAATATTTGTTCTACCTTTAGATCCTATTTTGGTTCAACACTCTTACTTATCGAAAGAGGCTACAATTGATCCCCTATACTTTTGGGTTATCAAGACCTTTTTCTTGCGCCGTTGCCGGGGAACAATAGCGTGGGGTGAATATTCTCGTGTGTGCTTGTTTGCTTTATCACTAAGTGGATTTTATTTGCTTTTCTAAGTTATTCTCTAACTTTAGTTATGGATATGGAACGCGAAATACAAAAAAAATAGTTGTACCTACTACACCAATGGTTTAAGAACCACTCAAAATCTATCACACTCCTGAAGCTTTTTACTTGGATCATCTTCGATCCCTATGTGCTCGTGCTGAAACCCCAACTAGCTTAGTTGAGGGCAAATCTTTAGATGAGCATGCTTTTTATGTGCGACACCGCTTATCTCAAAAAGGGAAAGTTTTACTGGGTCAAATTCATCGTTTGCAATGCTATGCTTGGAATTTATGTGAGATATATGATTTTACTTGTTCTGAAGACCCTAAGAAACACCTTCCCTACCAATGTGAGTTTGATGACAATGGAATTGTATCTTCATATGTTAAGGGTGTTTATAATTACTATGATGTTCAACAAATTGAAGAATTTGTTGCTTTTAAGGGTGCTTATGAAATTGCTTCTTTGATTGGGAAGTATGATGCTACTCTTTACAAATCTGAAAATTTTGCCATACTTAAATATTGTTATGATAATTATGCTTATAATGCCTATGTTAAACCATATATTGAGGACTCCTCCGCTGTCCAAGAAGAGATTAATATTTTGCAGGAGTCTATGGAATAAGGAATTGATGAAACTGTGGGCTCATTGGATGAAAAAGATGATGAGGAGAGCGAAGAACAAAAGGAGGAAGAATGGATTAGCTACCCGTGCCCACCTTATAATGAGAGTAAATCTTCAACTCATACATTGTTTAATTTCCCTTCGAATTTACCGAAGGATGAATGCTATGATGATTGTTATGATCCCGTTGATTCTTTTGAAATATCCCTTTTTGATGATGCTTGCTATGCTTGTGGCCAAGATGCCAATATGAATTATGCTTATGGAGATGAACTTGCTATAGTTCCTTATATTAAACATGAAATTTTTGCTATTGCACTTACGCATGATAGTCCTATTATCTTTCTGAATTCTCTCGACCACACTATATCGGAGAAGTTTGCCCTTATTAAGGATTATATTGATGGGTTGCATTTTACCGTTGCACATAATAATTTTGATGAATATAATATGCATGTGCTTTCTGGTCCTACTTGCAATTATTATGAGAGAGGAACTACGTCTCCGCCTCTCCATGTTTCCAATATGATAAAATTGCAAGAAATTGTTTATACTATGCGTTGGCCTTTACTATGTGTGCATGAATTGTTCTTTTATGACATGTCAATGCATAGGAAGAGAGTTAGACTTCGTTGTTGCATGATATATGTTAATTTGTGCTCACTACTAAATCACAAATCATTGTTAATTAAAATTGGCTTTGATATACCTTGGGTTCCGGGTGGATCCATTACCTGAGCACTATATGCCTAGCTTAATGACTTTAAAGAAAGCGCTGCCAGGGAGACAACCCGGAAGTTTTAGAGAGTCATTTATTTCTGTTGTGTGCTTTTATAAAGTTTAAAAACAAAAATAATGTGCCAAGATTTGGCTTTAGGATGTTTACATTGCTTGTTGGTTTGTGCGGTGCAAAACAGAAACTTTGGCTGTAGTGCGTGATTTTACATTTTTTACTGGAACGTCAAATGGTTCTGAAACTTTTTGCACTGTCTTCCTATACAAATTGTTTATTTTACTAATTTTGTCAGAATTTTTGGAGTATCATAAGTGTGGTGAATGTTCAGATTACTACAGACTGTCCTGTTTAAGACAGATTCTGTTTTTGATGCATTGTTTGCTTGTTTTGATGAGACTATCGATTTCTATCCATGGATTAAGCCATGGAAAAGTTATATTACAGTAGATACAATTCAAAAACAAAATATGAATTGGTTTTCAACATTATTTAGAGTAGTGATTGGCTTTATTATACTAACGGATCTTACCGAGCTTTCTGTTGAGTTTTGTGTGGATGAAGTGATCAAAGATCGAGGAGGTCTAGATATGAGGAGAAGGAGGAGAGGCATGAGCTCAAGATTGGGGACACCCAAGGCACCCCAAGTAAATATTTAAGGATACTCAAGCGTCTAAGCTTGGGGGTGCCCGGAAGGCATCCCGTCTTTCTTCAACAAGTATCGGTATGTTTTAGGATTCATTTCGTTCATGCGATATGTGCAAATCTTGGAGCGTCTTTTGCATTTAGGTTTCACTTTTCTTTGATGCACCATGCTGGTATGAGATAGTCCATAGTTGATTTATAGAATTATCTTTGCACTTCACTTATATCTTTTGAGTATGGCTTTATAGAATGCTTCATGTGCTTCACTTATATCATTTGAAGTTTGGATTGCCTGTTCCTCTTCACATAGAAAACCGCCATTTGTAGAATGCTCTTTTCCTTCACTTATATTTGTTAGAGCGTGGGCATATCTTTTGTAGAAATAATTAAACTCTCTTGCTTCACTTATATCTATTTAGAGAGATGACAGGAATTGGTCATTCACATGGTTAGTCATTAAATCCTACATAAAACTTGTAGATCACTGAATATGATATGTTTGATTCCTTGCAATAGTTTTGCGATATAAAGATGGTGATATTAGAGTCATGATAGTGGGTAGTTGTGGATTGTAGAAATACTTGTGTTGATGTTTGTGATTCCCGTAGCATGCACGTATGGTCAATCGTTATGTAACGAAGTTGGAGCATGAGGTATTTATTGATTGTATTCCCTATGAGTGGCGGTCGGGGACGGGCGATGGTCTTTTCCTACCAATCTATCCCCCTAGGAGCATGCGCGTAGTACTTTGTTTCGATGACTAATAGATTTTTACAATAAGTATGTGAGTTCTTTATGACTAATGTTGAGTCCATGGATTATACGCACTCTCACCCTTCCATCATTGCTAGCCTCTTTGGTACCATGCATTGCCCTTAGAGAGTTGGTGAAAAATTTGCCGGTGCATCCAAAACCCGTGATACGATACGCTCTATCACACATAAGCCTCCTTATATCTTCCTCAAAACATCCACCATACCTACCTATCATGGCATTTCCATAGCCATTCCGAGATATATTGCCATGCAACTTCCATCATCATATACATGACTTGAGCATCATTGTCATATTGCTTTGCATGATAGTAAGATAGCTAGCATGATGTTTTCATGGCTTGTCCGTTTTTTGATGTCATTGATATGCTAGATCATTGCACATCCCGGTACACCGCCAGAGGCATTCATATAGAGTCGTATCTTTGTTCTAGTATCGAGTTGTAATATTGACTTGTAAGTAAATAAAAGTGTGATGATCATCATTATTAGAACATTGTCCCATGTGAGGTTATCAAAATAAAAGTGGCCAAAGAAGCCCCAAAAAAGAGAGAGGCCAAAGAAGCCTAAAAAAGAGAAAAAAATAAAAAAAAATGAGTGAAAAGAGAGAAGGGACAATGTTACTATCCTTTTACCACACTTGTGCTTCAGAGTAGCACCATGTTCTTCATATAGAGAGTCTCTTGAGTTATCACTTTCATATACTAGTGGGAATTTTCATTATAGAACTTGGCTTGTATATTCCAACGATGGGCTTCCTCAAATGCCCTAGGTCTTCATGAG
Source organism: Triticum urartu (assembly GCF_003073215.2). NCBI lineage: Eukaryota > Viridiplantae > Streptophyta > Magnoliopsida > Poales > Poaceae > Triticum > Triticum urartu. The sequence continues at coordinate 191,359,161 of NC_053023.1, forward strand.
CAAGCAAGTTGGATGCACACCCACTTAGTTTCAGTTTGAGCTTTCATACACTTATAGCTCTTAGAGCATCCTTTGCATGGCAATCCCTACTCCTCGCATTGACATCAATTGATGGGCATCTCCATATCCCATTGATTAGCCACATCGATGTGAGACTTTCTCCTTTTTGTCTTCTCCACACAACCTCCACCATCATATTCTATTCCACCTATAGTATTATGTACATGGCTCACGCTCATGTATTGCGTGAAAGTTGAAAAGGTTTGAGAATGTCAAAAGTATGAAACAATTGGTTGGCTTGTCATTAGGGTTGTGCATGATTTGAATATTTTGTGTGGTGAAGATGGAGCATAGCCAGACCATATGATTTTGTAGCGATAGCTTTCTTTGGCCATGTTATTTTGGAAAGACATGATTGCTTTATTAGTATGCTTGAAGTATTATTGTATTAATGTCAAAAGATAGACTATTGCTTTGAATCACTCATGTCTTAATATTCATGCCATGATTAGATTACATGATCGAGATTATGCTAGGTAGCATTACACATCAAAAATTATCTTTTTTTATCATTTACATACTCGAGGACGAGCAGGAATTAAGCTTGGGGATGCTGATACGTCTCCGTCGTATCTATAATTTTTGATTGTTCCATGCCAATATTATACAACTTTCATATACTTTTGGAAACTTTTTATACTATTTTGGGGGACTAACATATTGATCCAGTACCCAGTGCCAGTTCCTATTTATTGCGTGTTTTTTGTTTCGCAGAAAATCCATATCAAACGGAGTCCAAACGGGATAAAAACTGACGGAGTTTTTTTTGGAATATATGTGATTTTCGGGAAGAAGAATCAACGCGATACGATTCCCAAGGGGGCCACGAGGCAGGGGGCGCGCCCCAAGGGGTTAGGCGTGCCATGGGCCCTCGTGGCCACCCCGTAAGGCGGTTGGTGCCCTTCTTTCGCCGCAAGAAAGCCAATATCCGGATATAAATCGTGTTAAAATTTCAGCCCAATAGCAGTTACGGATCTCCGGGAATATAAGAAACGGTGAAAGGCCAGGATCAAAAGCGTAGAAACAGATAGACAGAGAGATAGATCCAATCTCGGAGGGGCTCTCGCCCCTCCGCCGCCATGGAGGCCATGTACTAGAGGGGAAACCCTTCTCCCATCTAGGGAGAAGGTCAAGGAAGAAGAATAAGAAGGGGGCCCTCTCCCCCTCTCTCCCGGTGGCGCCGGAACGCCACCGGGGCCATCATCGTGTGACGGCGATCTACACCAACACCTCCATCATCTTCACCAACATCTCCATCACCTTCCCCATCTATCTACAGCAGTCCACTCTCCCGCAACCCGCTGTACCCTCTACTTGAACATGGTGCTTTATGCTTCATATTATTATCCAATGATTTGTTGCCATCCTATGATGTCTGAGTAGATTTTCGTTGTCCTGTCAGTAATTGGTGAATTGCTACGATTGGTTTAATTTGCTTGTGGTTATGTTGTTGTCCTTTGGTGCCCATCATATGAGCGCGCGCGTGGATCACACCATAGGGTTAGTTGTATGTTGATAGGACTATGTATTGGAGGGCAATAGTGACAGAAGCTTCAACCTAGCAAGAAATTGATGCATACGGGATTGAAGGGGGACCAATATATCTTAATGCTATGGTTGGGTTTTACCTTAATGAACGTTAGTAGTTGCAGATGCTTGCTAATGGTTCCAATCATAAGTGCATAGAATTCCAAGTCAGGGATGACATGCTAGCAGTGGCCTCTCCCACATAAAACTTGCTATCGGTCTAGTAATGTAGTCAATTGCTTAGGGACAATTTCGCAACTCCTACCACCACTTTTCCACACTCGCTATACTAAATTTATTGCTTCTTTACCTAAAGCAGCCCCTAGTTTTTATTTACGTGCTCTTTATTATCTTGCAAACCTATCCTGTTACACCTACAAAGTACTTCTAGTTTCATACTTGTTCTAGGTAAAGCGAACGTTAAGCGTGCGTAGAGTTGTATCGGTGGTCGATAGAACTTTAGGGAATATTTGTTCTACCTTTAGCTCCTCATTGGGTTCGACACTCTTACTTATCGAAAGAGGCTACAATTGATCCCCTATACTTGTGGTTTATCAGAATTGTGTTTTGTCGACTCCCCTAGGGTTTCTGTAACATTTGGGTATTTATAGAGTTGAGAGGCGGTGGAAAGGACTCCCGTGGGCCCCACCATCCACCTAGGCACTCCAAGGGCCTCTGGCGCGCCCTGGTGGGTCGTGGGCCCCACAGGCCTCCCATCTGTACTTCATTGGCTCCCAAGCTTTCTTTTGGCCAGAAAAAAATCTCCAAAAAAATTTGTGGCATTTGGACTTTGTTTGTACTGATATTCTGTGAAGTAAAAAACAGCAACTCGCACTTGGCACTATGTCAATAGGTTAGTCCCAAAAATTGATATAAAGTTGCTATAAAATGAATGTAAAACATTCAAAAATGATAATATTGAAGGAAATATGCCCTAGAGGCAATAATAAAGTTGTTATTTTATATTTCCTTATATCATGATAAATGTTTATTTTTCATGCTAGACTTATATTAACCGGAAACTTGATACATGTGTGGATACATAGACAAAACACCGTGTCCCTAGTAAGCCTCTACTAGACTAGCCCGTTAATCAAATATGGTTAAGTTTCCTAACCATATACATGTGCTATTATTTGATGAACGGGGTCACATCATTAGGAGAATGATGTGATGGACAAGACCCATCCGTTAGCTTAGCATATTGATCATTCAGTTTTGTTGCTATTGCTTTCTTCATGTCAAATACATATTCCTTCGACTATGAGATTATGCAACCCCTGGATACCGGAGGAATGCCCTGTGTGCTATCAAACGTCACAATGTAACTGGGTGATTATAAAGATGCTCTACAGGTATCTCCGAAGGTCTTTGTTGGGTTGGCATAGATCAAGATTAGGATTTGTCACTTCGAGTATCAGAGAGGTATCTCTGGGCCCTCTCGGTAATGCACATCATAAGAAGCCTTGCATGCAAAGTGGCTAATGAGTTAGTTACAAGATGATGTATTACGGAACGAGTAAAGAGACTTGCCGGTAACGAGATTGGACTAGGTATGAAGATACCGACGATCGAATCTCGGGCAATTAACATACCGATGACAAAGGGAATAACATATGTTATCATAACGGTTCGACCGATAAAGATCTTCATAGAATATGTAGGAGCCAATATGAGCATCCAGGTTCCACTGTTGGTTATTGGCCGGAGAGGTGTCTCGGTCATGTCTACATAGTTCTCGAACCCGTAGGGTCCGCATGCTTAACGTTCGATGATGATTTTGTATTATATGAGTTATTTGATTTGGTGACCGAATGTTGTTCGGAGTCCTAGATGAGATCATGGACATGACGAGGAGTCTCGAAATGGTTGAGAGGTAAATATTTAAATATAGGAAGATAGTATTCGGACACCGGAAGTGTTCCAGAGGGTATTGGGTACATATTGGGTCGCCGAAAGGGGTTCCGGGCACCCCAGGCAAAAGATATGGGCCTAATGGGCCAAGAGGGGAAACGCATGAGCCAGCACGGGCTGTTGCGCCCCCCATATGGGCCGCACCAGGAGGAGAAGGAAGGGGAGGGATTCGGCCTCCCCCTTCCTTCCCTCCTCCATCCTCCTTCCTTACCCCTCCGGAAAACATGGTAACGGGGGCCGAATTGGACTAGGCCCCCAAGTACGATTCTCCTACTTGGGGCGCCCCAAGGCTGTCCCCCTCCCCCTCCCCCTCCCACCTATATATACGTGGGGAGGGGGCGCCTAAAACACACAACAACATCTGTTAGTCATGTGCGGCGCCCAACCCCTCCATAGATTACACCATCGGTCATATTCTCGCGGTGCTTAGGCAAAGCCCTGCGCGGATCACTTCACCATCACCGTCACCACGCCGTCATGCTGATGGAACTCATATACTTCCTCGACACTCTACTGGATAAAGAGTTCAAGGGACGCCATCGAGCTGAACGTGTGCCGAACTCGGAGGTGTTGTACGTTCGGTGTTTGATCGGTCGGAACGAGAAGAAGTTCGACTACATCAACTGCGTTGTCAAATGCTTCCACTTTCGGTATACGAGGGTACGTAGACACACTCTCCCCCACTCGTTGATATGCATTGATACGTCTCCAACGTATCTATAATTTTTTATTGTTCCATGCTGTTATATTATCTATTTTGGATGTTTAATGGGCTTTAATATACCTTTTTATATTATTTTTGGGACTAACCTACTAACCAAAGGCCCAATGCAAATTGTTGTTTTTGCCTATTTCAATGTTTCGCAGAAAAGGAATATCAAACGGAATCCAAACGAAATGAAACCTTCGGGAGTGTTATTTTTGGAACAAACGTGATCCAGGAGACTTGGAGTGGACGTCAAGAAAGAAGCGACGAGGCCACGAGGCAGGAGGGCACGCCTAAGGGAGTAGGCGTGCCCCCCACCCTCGTGGGCCCCTCGCAGCTCCACCGACGTACTTCTTCCTCCTATATATACCCATATACCCCGAAAACATCCAGGAGCACCACGAAACCCTATTTCCACCGCCGCAACCTTCTGTACTCGTGAGATCCCATCTTGGGGCCTTTTCCGGTGCTCCGCTGGAGGGGGAATCGATCACGGCGGGCTTCTACATCAACACCATAGCCTCTCCGATGATGTGTGAGTAGTTTACCCCAAACCTTCGGGTCCATAGTTATTAGCTAGATGGCTTCTTCTCTCTCTCTCTGGATCTCAATACAAAGTTCTCCTCGATTCTCTTGGATATCTATTCGATGTAATTCTTTTTGCGGTGTGTTTGTCAAGATCCGATGAATTGTGGGTTTATGATTAAGATTATCTATGAACAATATTTGATTCTTCTCTGAATTCTTTTATGCATGATTCAAATATCTTTGCAAGTCTCTTCTAATTATCAGTTTGGTTTGGCCTACTAGATTGATCTTTCTTGCAATGGGAGAAGTGCTTAGCATTGGGTTCAATCTTGCGGTGTCCTTTCCCAGTGATAGTAGGGGCAGCAAGGCATGTATTGTATTGTTGCCATCGAGGATAAAAAGATGGGGTTTATACCATATTGCTTGAGTTTATCCCTCTACATCATGTCATCTTGCCTAATGCGTTACTCTGTTCTTATGAACTTAATACTCTAGATGCATGCTGGATAGCGGTCGATGTGTGGAGTAATAGTAGTAGATGCAGAATCATTTTGGTCTACTTGTCGCGGACGTGATGCATATATACATTATCATGCCTAGATATTCTCATAATTATTTGCTTTTCTATCAATTGCTCGATAGTATTTTGTTCACCCACCGTAGAATTTGCTATCTTGAGAGAAGCCACTAGTGAAACCTATGGCCCCCAGGTCTATTCTCCATTATATTAATCTCCCATCAACTAGTTATTTCTGGTGCCGTTTATTTTGCTATCTTTATTTTCCAAACTATACAACAAAAATACCAAAAATATTTATCTTATTATCTCTATCAGATCTCACTTTCGTAAGTGATCGTGAAGGGATTGACAACCCCTTTATCGTGTTGGTTGCAAGGTTCTTGTTTTTTTGTGCAGGTACGAGGGACTTGCGTGTAATCTCCTACTGGATTGATACCTTGGTTCTCAAAAACTGAGGGAAATACTTACGCTACTTTGTTGCATCACCCTTTCCTCTTCAAGGTAAAACCAATGCATGCTAATCTTCCAGATAAGATAGTGATTGACATAGTTCTCTAGTCACCATCACCAAGCTACTAGAACTTCGTGATGAACTATAATATGAAATGGATGACAAAAATGATTCCCGAGCTCTTCGCGATGCTGAAATCGGCGAAGGTAGAAATCAAGAAAGAGCATCAAGTGTTGATGGTTAATAAGACCACTAGTTTCAAGAAAAAGGGCAAGGGAAAGAAATGGAACTTCAAGAAGAATGGCAAGCAAGTTGCCACTCCCATGAAGAAGCCCAAAGCTAGACCCAAGCCTGCAACTGAGTGTTTCTACTGCAAAGGGACTGGTCACTGAAAGCGGAACTGCCCCAAGTATTTTTGGCGGATAAGAAGGATGACAAAGTGAACAAAGGTATATTTGATATACATGTTATTGATGTGTACCTTACTAATGCTCGTAGTAGCGCCTGGGTATTTGATACCGGTTCGGTTGCTCATATTTGTAACTCGAAACATGGGCTACGGATTAAATGAAGATTGGCTAAGGAGGAGGTGATGATGTGCGTCAGGAATGGTTCCAATGTCGATGTGATCGCCGTCGGCATGCTACCTCTACATCTACCTTCGGGATTAGTTTCGGACCTGAATAATTGTTATTTGGTGCCAGCATTGAGCATGAACATTATATCTGGATCTTCTTTAATGCGAGATGGTTATTCATTTAAATCAGAGAATAATGGTTGTTCTATTTATATGAGTAATATCTTTTATGGTCATGCACCCTTGAAGAGTGGTCTGTTTTTGTTGAATCTCGATTGTGGTGATACACATATTCATAATATTGATACCAATAGATGAAAAGTTGATAATGATAGTGCAACATATTTGTGGCACTGCCGTTCAGGTCATATTGGTGTAAAGCGCATGAGGAAACTCTATGCAGATGGGCTTTTGGAATCACTTGATTATGAATCATTTGATACTTGCGAACCATGCCTCATGGGCAAGATGACTAAAACTTCATTCTCCGAAACAATGGAGCGAGCCAATGACTTATTGGAAATAATACATATTGATGTATGCGGTCCAATGAGTGTTGAGGCACGCGGCGGGTATTGTTATTTTCTAACCTTCACAGATGATTTCAGCAGATATGGGTATATCTACTTAATGAAATACAAGTCTGAAACATTTGAAAAGTTCAAAGAATTTTAGAGTGAAGTGGAGAATCATCGTAACAAGAAAATAAAGTTTCTATGATCTGATCACGGAGGAGAATATTTGAGTTACGAGTTTAGCCTTCATTTAAAATAATGTGGAATAGTTTCACAACTCACGCCACCTGGAACACCATAGCGTAATGGTGTGTCTCAACATCGTAGCTGTACTTTATTAGATATGGTGCGATCTATAATGTCTCTTACCGATTTGTCACTATCATTTTGGGGTTATGCATTAGAGACAGCTGCATTCACGTTAAATAGGGCACCGTCTAAATCCGCTGAGACGACACCGTATGAACTGTGGTTTGGCAAGAAACCTAAGCTGTCATTTCTTAAAGTTTGGGGTTGCAACACTTATGTCAAAAGCTTCAGTCTGATAAGCTCGAACCCAAATCAGGGAAGTGCGTCTTCATAGGATACCTTAAGGAATCAACTAGGTACACCTTCTACCACAGATCCGAAGGCAAGATCTTTATTGCCAAGAATGGATCCTTTCTAGAGAAGGAGTTTCTCTCGAAAGAAATGAGTGGGGGGAAGTAGAACTTGATGAGTTAGTTGTACCTTCTCTCGAATTGGAGAGTAGCACATCAGAGAAATACGTTCTAGTGATGCCTACAACAACAAGAGAGGAAGCTAATGATGATCAGGTGATGATCATGAAACTTCGGATCAAGTTACTACTGGACCTCGTAGGTCGAGCAGAGCACGTTCCGCACCAGAGTGGTAAGGTAATCCTGTCCTGGAAGTCATGTTACTAGACCATGACGAACCTAAAAAACTATGAAGAAGCAATGATGAGCCCAGATTCTGACAAATGGCTTGAGGCCATGAAATCTAAGATAGGATCCATGTATGAGAACAAAGTATGGACTTTGGTGGACTTGCCCGATGATCGGCAAGCCATAGAGAATAAATGGATCTTCAAGAAGGAGATTGACGTTGATGGTAATGTTACTATCTACAAAGCTCGACTTGTCACAAAAAGGTTTTTGACAAGTTCAAGGTGTTGACTATGATGAGATTTTCTCACTCTTAGCGATGCTTAAATCTGTCTGAATCATGTTAGCAATTGCCGCATTTTATGAAATCTGGCAAATGGATGTCAAAACTGCATTCCTTAATGGATTTCTTAAAGAAGAGTTGTATATGATGCAACCAAAAGTTTTTGTCGATCCTAACGGTGCTAACAAAGTGTGCAAACTCCAACGATCCATCTATGGACTGGTGCAAGCATCTCGAAGTTGGAATATACGCTTTGATAAGGTGATCAAAGCATATGGTTTTATACAGACTTATGATGAAGCCTGTATTTACAAGAAAGTGAGTGGGAGCTCTGTAGCATTTCTAATATTATATGTGGATGACATATTGCTGATGGAAATGATATAGAATTTCTGGATAGCATAAAATTATACTTGAATAAGAATTTTTCAATGGATGACCTTGGTGAATCTGCTTACATATTGGGCATCAAGATCTATAGAGATACATCAAGACGCTTGAGAAGATTTTCAATGAATACATACCTTGACAAGATTTTGAAGGAGTTCAAAATGGATCAGTCAAAGAAGGACTTCTAGCCTGTATTGTAAGGTGTGAAGTTGAGTAAGACTCAAAACCTGACCATGGCAGAAGATAAAGAGAGAATGAAAGTCATTCCCTATGCCTCAGCCATAGGTTCTATAAAGTATGTCATGCTGTGTACCAAACCTGTTGTGTACCTTGCCATGATTTTGGCAAGGGGTACAATAGTGATCCAGGAGTAGATCACTGGACAGCGATTAAAATCATCCTTAGGTACCTAAAAAGGACTAAGGAAATGATTCTCGGTAATGAGGTGATAAAGAGTTCGTCGTAAAGAGTTACATCGATGCAAACTTTGACACTGATCTACATGACTCTAGGTCTCAATCTAGATATGTGTTGAACATGGGAGCAATTAGCTAGAGTAGCTCCATGCAGAGCATTGTAGACATAAAAATTTGCAAAATACATACGGATCTGAATGTGGCAGGCCCGTTGACTAAACTTCTCTCACAAGCAAAATATGATCACACCTTAGTACTCTTTGAGTGTTAATCACATAACGATGTGAACTAGATTATTGACTCTAGTAAACCCTTTGGGTGTTGGTCACATGGCGATGTGAACTATGGGTATTGGTCACATGGCGATGTGAACTATGGGTGTTAACCACATAAAGATGCGAACTATTGGTGTTAAATCATATGGCGATGTGAACAAGATTATTGACTCTAGTGCAAGAGGGAGACTGAAGGAAATATGCCCTAGAGGCAATAATAAAGTTACTATTTTTTATTTCCTTATATCATGATAAATGTTTATGATTCATGCTAGAATTGTATTAATCAGAAACTTGATACATGTGTGGATACATAGACAAAACACCGTTCCCTAGTAAGCCTCTACTAGACTAGCTCGTTAATCAAAGATGGTTAAGTTTCCTAACCATAGACGTGTGTTGTCATTTGATGAATGGGATCACATCATTAGGAGAATGATGTGATGGACAAGACCCATCCGTTAGCTTAGCATATTGATCGTTCAGTTTTATTGCTATTGCTTTCTTCATGTCAAATACATATTCCTTCGACTATGAGATTATGCAACTCCCGGATACCGGAGGAATACCTTGTGTGCTATCAAACGTCACAATGTAACTGGGTGATTATAAAGATGCTCTACAGGTATCTCCGAAGGTGTTTGTTGGGTTGGCATAGATCGAGATTAGGATTTGTCACTCCGAGTATCGGAGAGGTATCTCTGGGCCCTCTCGGTAATGCACATCATAAGAAGCCTTGCAAGCAAAGTGACTAATGAGTTAGTTACATAATGATGTATTATGGAATGAGTAAAGAGACCTGTCGGTAACGATATTGAACTAGGTATGAAGATACTGACGATCGAATCTCGGGCAAGTAACACACCGATGACAAAGGGAATAACGTATGTTGTCATAACGGTTCGATCGATAAAGATCTTCGTAGAATATGTAGGAGCCAATATGAGCATCCAGGTTCCGCTGTTAGTTATTGACTGGAGAGGTGTCCCAGTCATGTCTACATAGTTCTCAAACCCGTAGGGTCCGCACGCTTAACGTTCGATGACGATTTTGTATTATATGAGTTATGTGATTTGGTGAACGGATGTTGTTCAGAGTCCCGGATGAGATCACGGACATGACGAGGAGTCTCGAAATGATCGAGAGGTAAAGATTTATATATAGGACGATAGTATTCGGACACGGAAAGTGTTCCGGAGGGTATCGGGTACACATCGGGTCACTGGAAGGGGTTCCGGGCATCCCCGACAAAAGATATGGGCCTAATGGGCCAAGAGGGGAAACGCAGCAGCCAGTAGGGGCTGTTGCGCCCCCCATATGGGCCGCACTAGAGGAGAAGGAAAGAGGGGAAGAGAGAAGGAAGGGGAGGGATTCGGTCTCCCCCTTCCTTCCCTCCTCCTTCCTCCTTCCTTTCCCCTCCGAAAACATGGTAAGGGGGGCAAATTGGACTAGGCCCCCAAGTAGGATTCCTCCTACTTGGGGTGCCCCAAGGTTGTCCCCCTCCCCCTTCCCCTCCCACCTATATATACGTGTGGAGGGGACGCCTAGAACACACAACAACATCTGTTAGCCATGTGCGGCGCCCCCCTCCATAGATTACACCCTCGGTCATATTCTCGCGGTGCTTAGGCGAAGCCCTGCGCGGATCACTTCACCATCACCGTCACCACGTCGTCGTACTGACGGAACTCATCTATTTCCTCGACACTTTGCTGAATCAAGAGTTCGAGAGATGTCATCGAGCTGAACGTGTACAGAACTCAGAGGTGTCGTACGTTCGGTGCTTGATCGGTCAGAACGAGAAGAAGTTCGACTACATCAACCGCGTTGTCAAACGATTCCGCTTTCGGTCTACGAGGGTACGTAGACACACTCTCCCCCTCTCATTGCTATGCATGTCCTAGATAGATCTTGCGTGAGCGTAGCAAAACTTTTGAAATTGCATACTTCGTTTACCAACAAATATAACAACATGGAACAAACAAAAATTATAGATTCATTGGAGACGTATCTGAATACCAGCACTAACATGGAAAATTTTCAGATAAGTAAGGTAGAATGTGGACTTCACCTGCCTCCTCTTAAAGTGCAAACCAGTAAACTTATCCATCCATAATTAACTTAGGAAATTTCCTAAATATGGTTTTTAGATTGTTGAAAAATTAGGCAAGTTAATGAGTAATTCCAACAAATAATTCATGACTAAAACAGGAAGTAGCATGCATGTATCAAACATCCTAGACATACCAACATGAACATCATCATCGAACATGCAACATCAACCACAGTAAGAGATTGGATCAGATTAGGCGCACGTACTGACCGTTTGAAGGTGCCTCCGTTGCTGCTCGTACGATGTTGACGATGTTAGTGATGACTTGATGCAAATGGCGTTGAAGACGATGATGAGTAGCACCGCCTGACTTGGAAGGAAGACATCCCATGGTGATAGACGATGAGCAGTCGTGCAAAGCGCTTGCCAAAAACCTTATTCACCTTCACCTGGTGCAGGATCACAAGAGCGAGAGATTTCAGAGACCTGCTCTCCTGCTCGCCATTGCACGCCGGCGTTCGGGATGGAGTAGACTACAACAGCAACGCAAGTGGAGAGAGGAGACAAAACCCTAACTCGATTTTTGGTGTGTCCTTGGCCGTAGCCGGTAAGCGCTATATATAGTAGGACATAGTGGTTCGGGCGATGTACTGCAAGCACACCATCAAGATGTTCAAAGACAGTCGTTTTGCAGGGGCTTCAATATTTTTCTTGCGAGACTCGGGGACTTCAATATAGTTGTCTTTTTAATCTGTGTGTTGCTGGTTTGGTCATTTATTTTATGGAAAAGTCATATATTATACTCCCTCTGTAAACAAATATAAAAAATTAATGATCTAAACGCTTTTATATTTCTTTACGAAAGGAGTAGTCAATTAAAAAATGAGTTAAGAGATTATAACTCAAAGCCCAAGCTCTGCGGAATTCCCCATTAATGGGGTCACAACAGGCAGACGGTACATGTCAGGTACACCGACAGAGGCGACCACTGATCTGGTAGAACGTCGCATGCGCCGTCAGGTGCACGGCCGCGCTCCCCACCGGCACCGTGAGCGAAGGCTGATCCCAGATCTCGGGAGGCGACGTGCAGGTAGAGGGGTTCCGTCCATGGGGCAAAAGCCAAGCGTTCAATTCTGCGATATCAAACGCCGGCACACAGGAACTACAGAGACTGTGGATTAGACTCCACTGTGACACACCAACCATTTCGAAAGGAAAAGAAAACTGCGACACACCATGGACGGCAAACAGCTAGGTCGGCGTGTTCCGACACTCGTTTGCCTTAAACAAATTACACCCCGGGCAGCCGCTGCGCGCGTACGCGGACCCAACCACTCGCCGATGGACGACACCCGTTCTCACTTTTCAGCGAACCAGAAGCTCGTGACTCTCCACTTGGCTGCGGCAAAACACACCGGACGAAGCAAAGGATCCACAGTTTAGAACAGGGGAGCATATGCAGGTTCGGTCATCTTTTCGCATCGCAAAGGAAGATAGATGCATGTGGAGCAAAGTAGCGCACAAAAAGAAGATGCATGTGGAGCAAAGTGGTGCTACCGTGTCACCCATAAGAAATTTAGAAAAGGAAAAGGTTTTGATATAAAAGAAATAAGAGTCTGTCTATGACACATCTAGATGTGACATAATTATATCACATCTAAGTTTGATGTCCACTCTGTTTGTGGTCTATTTTTTTGTCCTAGTTTTTTTTATTTTTTGTTGCTGCATTATATACTTATAAGAGATTAGATATGACATCTTCAAAAAACATCTAGATGTGAATTAGACAAACTGAAAAAATAATGGAGAGGCTGTGGGCAGGCAGGCAGGCAGGCGCACCGCACACATGGGCGGAGGAGGCCGACAGATCGCAACGTAGCGCCGGGAAGGGGAGCTGCGTGCTGTCCCAGGCTGGTATCCCGTTGCCGTCGCCACGTTCCCTCGCTTTCACCCACCTAAGTGCCCAGCCACCACTCTACTTACCTCGCCCGGCACACGCAAACGCGCGCCTCCATCGGCCTGCCACTCGCAGTCGCTTCCCTTTCCCACCACGTTGACACCTCTTCCGCTCCGGGAAGGAGGCAGGCACGTAGACGTAGCGATGGCGCCGCGTTTCCTGGCGTGCTTCGGCAGGGGCGGCGCGACGGCCTCGGCGCCGGAGCCTGTGGAGGACCTGGCCCCGGGCCCGGTGCTGGTGGAGCTCTTCTCCTCGCAGGGGTGCGCGGCGTCGCCTGAGGCGGACGCCCTGGTGGCGCGGCTGGCGCAGGAGTCCTCCGAGACCGGCGGCGGCGAGCGAGCGATGGTGGTGCTGGGGTTCCACGTGGACTACTGGGACTACCGCGGGTGGAAGGACCCCTTCGCGGCCAGCGCCTGGACCGTGCGGCAGAAGGCGTACGTGGAGGCGCTCCGGCTGGACACGCTCTTCACGCCGCAGGTCGTCGTGCAGGGCCGCGCGGACTGCGTCGGCACCGAGCAGGACAAGCTCGCCCAGGCCGTCCGCGACGCGCCCCGCTACCCCTCGCCCGCCATGAAGGTACGCACGCACGCATGCTGCATGCACCCACCACCTTAAGAATTGTTGACGGTGCTCTGAACCGTGTGCGTGCTCTGCAGGTGAAGTTCCAGCGGCCGAACCCGAGCACGCTGCAGGCGTCCTTCACGGGCGCGCTCCACTCCCGCGTGGACGGCGGCGGGAGCGTGCTGGTGGCGCTGTACGAGAGCGGCGTGGTCACCGACTGCGGCCGCGGCGAGAACAAGGGCAAGTCGCTGCTCAACGACCACGTGGTGCGCCGGCTGGAGAAGGTGGCCGCCGTGCGCGACGGCGCGTCCGCCAGGAAGGCCGTGTCCGGGTCCGTCCAGTTCCCGCTGTGGGACGACTTCCGCGCCACCAAGTGCGGCCTCGTCCTCTTCGTGCAGAACTCGGCGCTGCAGGTGCTCGGCGTCCAGCACTTCGACCTGCCCGACAACGTCTGATCGAGTGGCGGGCACCAACTTGCGGAGAGCGCAGGGGCCAGACGACCAGGGGAGCGTTGCACAAGTATTCTTTGTAGAGTTTGATTTGATTGGCGTGCTGCGTTGTTGTAATAGCACTTTGTAAGAGCACTCGTGTGATCGATTACTGGAACAATGGTTGTATCTTCTTGAATAGACCAAGATAGTACAGTAGTCTAAGGAACATGCACAAATGCGAATAACAGAGAAATCGAAGTTACACTAAGGTGCCTCTGAGAACCTAAAATCATTAAATGTACCCAAATGATAACGCCCACGCGGGTGTCATATTTGCACATCGCAATTGAAAGAAACCACCACATTTGGGGCTTCTCTTGCAAAAAACAACCTGGTCGCTAATCTTTTGCAAAAGCCACCGCGCATTCAGTAAAAGTTTTGCAGATTGCACTGAACCTGCCATTTGGCGCGGTTGAGGGCGTTTACAACACGTGGGGCCCAATTTGGGTGACGTGTCCTAACGGACGCGCGGACGGCGCCGTTTGGTCCAAACCGACGCGGTCTGGTCGCGCCGGACAGACCGACCGCCCGCACCCGACCAGACCAGGCCTCTCCCTCCAGCTCCAATCCATGGCGACGACGAAACCTGGCGGCGTGGACGGCGGCGGCGGAGTTGCTGCCGGTGGGGATGCTCCGGGCGGCGGTGCTGGAGATCCACCAGAGTTATGCGGGAGCTCCAATCCCTCGAGCGCGCTGCCTCTTCCCCAACCGTTGTCGCCGCCGAAGTCGTTGGAATACGCGACGGCTACTGCGTTCGCCCAGACGGTGAAGGCCAATCCGACGGGCAGCCAACATTTTGCCTCCTCCTTCGGCGATGTGGAGTAAGTCATCCTCCTCCTTCTTTGTCATTTCCCGGATTGGCATTCTAGGGTTAGGGTTCTAGGGTTAGTTAGTGTTCTTGGGTAAGTGTAGTACGGTTAAGGTTCTAGGGTTAGGGTTCTAGCATTAGGGTTAGTGTTATATGATATCCTCTCTGTCACATGATTGGTGGTCTCACAGAAATTAATTTTAGCATGAGTAATTTGACAGAAATCCTATCTGTCTGTTGTTTGATCAAATACTGGTCTTCACCAACTTTAGTATTGTAAATTGAATTAGAAATTTCTGTTGCCACCAATTTTAACACTGTTAACTGATTTTTTTTCAACTTATTAATAGGGCTATGAACTGACCCATTTAACACCAATCTGACCTCTTAACAATAATTTTAACATTGTTAAATGAATTATTTCATCTTATTCTTATACCTGTTAACTGACCTACTTAACAACAAAATTAAATGAATTTTATCTGAATTTGTAGCTTGGATGATGAAGAATGGGAAGTGAGGTTCCATTTCCTAGACAGAGATAACTTGGAAAGAACAATATGTTTATCAAACATAACCTTCTGGAATCTCATTGCCCTAATAGAGGTAGAAGGCTATAGTTCAAGGGATTTTATGTATTATGTTAGAGATCCAGGAGTTGGGGTGTCAGGAATGGAAGAATTAACTGATGATGACAAGGTGGAAGAAATGTTGGATCACATAGCTAGTAAAGGAAAGAATGTTGTTAGCATTATAGTTATGAGAAGTGATGCACCTAGACCAGTTGATTTGAACATTGGTTATGCTTATGAAGAGCAGGTTTCTTTGTTAGAAATAGGTGTACCAGTTGTCTATGAGGTAGAAAATTCAGGAGTTCTTTTCGCTAGTCCAGTGAAACCCCAACCACAACCAGTCCAAGTAATGAACACACAGGAGAGCACTTGTTTGTTGAAGCAAAAGGGCCCAAGTGAACCTGAGTTTGCTTTGGACAATGGTAATGAGAGGCATGAGTATTTCATGCAGACAGACCAAGAGCAAGAGCACATTGAGCAGATGATGGAGCAGAAAAGAAATGAAGAAATTCAGAGGTACGGGAGTAATAAGATACAAAGAGAGAAGTACAATGCAGCAAAAAGAAAACTCCCACAGCTGCTTGCTGAGGAGTTCACTGATAGTGAAAGTGAGGATGAAGATCTAGAAGATGAGGACATATTGGCTAGGTTGGAGGCAATGAAGAGGCATAGGGATGGTCCACTATATCACTTTGAAGGAGACACTGATGTAGAAGAGCTATATGGACCAGAGGAGGAGGAGGAGGAGAATGAAGGAAGAGTTGAAGAGGAAGGACAGGAGGAGCCACTAGATGAGGGCTTGAGAGGAGGAAGCAGTGTAGGAGGAAGCAGTGCAGGAGGTAGCAGCAGCACAGGAGGAAGTAAGAGGAGGGTGAAGGGGCCAACAACAAGATCCCATGCAAGTTTGGATCAAATCATAGAGCAAGACTGGGCACCTTCATTTGATGAGGAGAGCAACCCAGGTGACCTAAGTTAGGAAGAGAATGATTGGGCTCAGCTTACACCATTTAAGCTACCAAATGGTAGGAAGAGCATAGCCAAAAAGAATAAAGTTAGGGTTTGGTATGATGAGAAGAGGGAAAACCCACAAGAACAATTTGTCAAGAAACTTTGTTTCCTAGATGTGCAACAGTTCAGAAGGGCACTGCTTACATTTCACATCTCACAAAACAGGAACTACTCATTTCATAGGAATTGCTCAGATAGAGTTATCGTAGTTTGCAGTACAGATGACTGTCCTTTTTTCATTGCTGCTTCCAAAATTGCACATGAGAAGACATTTTGCATAAAGAAAATGAACTTGTACCACAATTGTCCTATTGTTGGAGAGAGCACCAAAGTGACTGCTAGGTGGTTGGCACATGAGTGTGAGCAACAGTTAAGGTCTGACATAAACACACCTGTCCAGGCAATAATGGACAATTTGAAGAAAAACATGGAATTGAAGTGTCCATTCACATGGCCTACAGGGCAAGGAAAGCAGCTAAGGAAGTTGTCCAGGGAGATCAGAGGGCACAATACACTAGGATAAGGGATTACCTCCAAGCTGTGCTAGATACCAATCCTGGAAGTAGATGCATTGTTACAACAAAGTATCTGAAGACTCATCCTAGTATAAACCCTAGATTTCATGGCTTGTTCATGTGCCTCAATGCTTGCAAAGAGGGCTTCCTAAATGGTTGCAGACCCTTCATAGGTACTTGCATAATTATTTTCCCAACATCTTTCCCATTGCATTTGGTTATGTTTGGTACTAATGTGTTCTGTTTGGTTTTAGGTGTTGATGATTGCTTTGTTAAGTTGACAACAGGGCAACAAATATTGGCTGCAACTGGAAGAGATGGTAATAACAACATCTTTCCCATTGCATTTGCAATTGTTGACAAGGAAGACACTGCTAGCTGGTCCTGGTTTCTAACCCAGCTCAAGTATGCTCTTGGTGGTGAGTCAGGGAAGTATGGCAACTACACTATCATATCTGATAGACAAAAGGTACCTCACACATCATCATTCTTATATTTACTGAAGTTTTACCATGCTTAGTACTATCAAATTGTTTGTTGTTATACTATATTTTGAACACTAGTTATTTAAACAGGGCCTTCTTAAAGCCATAAACAATGTCTTCCCAAATTGCCCTCAAAGATACTGCCTTAGACATATTTATCAGAACTTTCAAACAGCTGGCTTTAGAGGTGAAGAGTTAAAGAAGTATATGGATCAGGCTAGTTATTCATATACTGAGCATGGTTTTGATCAAGCAGTGGAAGGCATGAAAAGAGAGTGTGAGGAAGCTTGGAAATGGCTTAGAAAGATACCCAAGCATACATGGGCTAGACATGCCATGGACAAAAATTGTAAAACTAATTTGGTTGTTAACAATATTAGTGAAGTTTTCAACAAAATGATACTTGATGTGAGAGGGAAACCAATTAAAACCATGGTTGGTGGCATCAGAACTAAATTGCTAGTTAAGTTCAATGCAAACAGGACCAAGACTGAGACAGCCAAGTGGAAGATATGCCCAACATATGCTGAAAAGCTAGAAGAAGCAAAACACCATGCTAGATACTGTCAATCCATCAAAGCAGGACCTGATCTATACCAGGTTAGCAGTGGAGAAAGCACATATGCAGTAAAGCTGCAAGTGCACACATGTGGGTGTAGCAAATGGGACATGACTGGTGTTCCTTGCAAGCATGGTGTTTCTGCAATTAACAAGGCAAAACTTCATCCAGAAGATTTTGTTAGTGATTTCTTCAAGAAACCAATGTACCAAGAAGCCTACATTCCAATTGTGTATCCTGTGCCTGGGCCTGACCTATGGCCAAATACTGGGACCCCTGACATAGAACCACCGGTTTTGAGAGACAAGCCAGGAAAGAAGCAGACTAAGAGGAGAAGGAATCGGTTTGAGAAGCCAGCTCCCAAGGATACATTAAGGATGGCAACAATAACCTGCAGCAATCGCAACTTGACAGGTCATAGGTACACTAGCTGCCACAAAAATCTGAAGCCAGCCCTAGCCAGGAGAAGGAACCAACACCAGGTTAAATCTTGTGTATATATGTTGTCACTGCATGTTAAATCTTGTGTATATTTAATACTATGTTCTAATCTATCTATATGTTGTCACTGCAGGAAAACAGGAGAGTTGATGCACCAATGGCAGCTCCATCTGCTCCACCAGCAGCAACGGCAAGAGCTCCTGCTGCAACCAGTGCAACACCAAGGACAGCTCCAGCTACAACTAGGGCTGCAACTAGGGCTGCATCTTGTTCTCAAGGCAGCAAGAAGTGATGTCATGTTGAAATATGTTTAATTCAGCCTGTTTTGGCTAGTTTGTGCTAAAGAATATTAAGAATTTCATGTTGAAACCAGTCAGTTCTAGTCCAAGTGGTGGACTATGTAATGTACCTAATGGTTGTGATGCACTATGGTACTCTGGTTATGATGATATGATGATGAACTTATTAGTTATGATGTTTTCAA
Organism: Triticum urartu; assembly: GCF_003073215.2. Taxonomy (NCBI): domain Eukaryota; kingdom Viridiplantae; phylum Streptophyta; class Magnoliopsida; order Poales; family Poaceae; genus Triticum; species Triticum urartu. Next base: position 191,378,144 of record NC_053023.1, read on the forward strand.
GAAGTTTTCGTTCTCTTGTTGTGATGATGATCATAGTTTCATAGTTGATAGGATGATGATCTTAGTTTTCATGGTGTTGATATGTTGGTGATCACAGTTTTCATAGTTCACATGATGTTGATCATAGTCGACAAAACCCTAAATGGATCCACTTGGGCATTTAGGGTGCCTCGGCGTCGACAAAACCCTAAATGGGTCCACTTTGGGCATTTAGGGTGCCTCAGCGTCGACAAAACCCTAAATGGTAGCACTTGGGCATTTTTGGTGCCTCGACGTCAACAAAACCCTAAATGGATCCACTTGGGCATTTAGGGTGCCTTGGCGTCGACAAAACCCTAAATGGGTCCACTTTGGGCATTTAGGGTGCCTCGGCGTCGACAAAACCCTAAATCGATCCACTTGGGCATTTAGGGTGCCTCGGTGTCGACAAAGCCCTAAATGGTAACACTTGGGCATTTTTGGTGCCTCGGCGTCGACAAAACCCTAAATGGATCCACTTGGGCATTTAAGGTGCCTCAGCGTCGAAAAAACCCTAAATGGGTCCACTTTGGGCATTTAGGGTGCCTCGGCATCGACAAAACCCTAAATGGTAGCACTTGGGCATTTTTGGTGCCTTGATACGTCTCCAACGTATCTATAATTTTTTATTGCTCCATGCTATATTACCTACTATTTTGGACTATAATGGGCTTTATTTTCCACTTTTATATTATTTTTAGGACTAACCTATTAACCGGAGGCCTAGCCCAGAATTGCTGTTTTTTGCCTATTTCAGTGTTTCGGATAAACAGAATATCAAACGGAGTCCAAACGGAATAAAATCTTCGAAAACGTGATTTTCTCACCGAACGTGATCCAGGAGACTTGGACCCTACTACAAGGGATCAAAGAGGTGGTCACGAGGGTGGGGGGCGCCCCCCCCCCTAGGGCGCGCCCCCTGCCTCGTGGGCCCCTCAGTGCTCCACCGACATACTCCTTCCTCCTATATATACACACGTACCCCCAAACGATCAGAACAGGAGTCAAAAACCTAATTCCACCGCCGCAACTTTCTGTATCCAGGAGATCCCATCTTGGGGCCTGTTTCGGAGCTCCGCCGAAAGAGGGCCGTCATCACGGAGGGCTTCTACATCATCCTAGCCCCTCCGATGAAGTGTGAGTAGTTTACCTCAGACCTTCGGGTCCATAGTTAGTAGCTAGATGGCTTCTTCTCTCTCTTTGAATCTCAATACAAAGTTCTCCCCCTCTCTTGTGGAGATCTATTCGATGTAATCTTCTTTTTGCGGTGTGTTTGTTGAGACCGATGAATTGTGGGTTTATGATCAAGTCTATCTATGAATAATATTTGAATCTTCTCTAAATTCTTTTATGCATGATTGGTTATATTTGCAAGTCTCTTTGAATTATCCGTTTGGTTTGGCCAACTAGATTGGTAGTTCTTGCCATGGGAGAAGTGCTTAGCTTTGGGTTCGATCTTGCGGTGTCCTTACCCAGTGACAGAAGGGGCAGCAAGGCACGTATTGTATCGTTGCCATCGAGGATAACAAGATGGGGTTTATTTCATATTGCATGAATTTATCTCTCTACATCATGTCATCTTGCTTAAGGCGTTACTCTGTTTTTAACTTAATACTCTAGATGCATGCTGGATAGCGGTCGATGAGTGGAGTAATAGTAGTAGATGCAGAATCGTTTCGATCTACTTGTCACGGACGTGATGCCTATATACATGATCATGCCTAGATATTCTCATAATTATGCACAATTCTATCAATTTCTCAACAGTAATTTGTTCACCCACCGTAGAATACTTATGCTCTTGAGAGAAGCCACTAGTGAAACCTATGGCCCCCGGGTCTATTCTCATCATATCAATCTCCATCACTTTTATATTGTTTTGCTATTTACTTTGCTTTTACTTTTTACTTTGCATCCTTATATCAAAAATACCAAAAATATTCTATCTATCACATCTCACTCTCGTAAGTGACTGTGAAGGGCTTGACAACCCCTAATCGTGTTGGTTGCGAGTAGCTATCGCTTTGTGCAGGTACGAGGGACTTGAGCGTGGGCTCCTACTGGATTGATACCTTGGTTCTCAAAAACTAAGGGAAATACTTACGCTACTCTGTTGCATCATCCCTTCCTCTTCGGGGAAAACCAACGCAAGCTCAAGACGTAGCAAGAAGGATTTCTGGCGCCGTTGCCGAGGAGTCTACGCAAAAGTCAATATACCAAGTACCCATCACAATCCCTATCTCTCGCATTACATTATTTGCCATTTGCCTCTCGTTTTCCTCTCCCCCCAATTCACCCTTGCCGTTTTATTCGCCCTCTCTCTCTCCCTATCCTCCCTCTCTGTTTGCCTTTTTGTTTGCTTGTGTGTCAGTTTGTTTGCCTGCTTGTCGTTATGTCTGAAACTAGGGAAGTTATCGCCAATTTGGGCGATAACAATATCATGGAAAATTCTGATAGTCCTGCTAAAGAACCTACCATCTTTCATACAAAAAAAATTCCGTGTTGGTAGTGGTAATATTATTGGAAAAGGAGTTATTCAAGATTTCTTTACTTGTGCTTGTGCTTTACCTTCTATGCGTAGTTCTATCCTTCACAGAATTAGTAGTCTTGCGGACTCTATTTCCATGCTTGTAGTTGAACTTGAAAGACAATTCATGCACATGCATCCTTCTATACAAAGGATTTTTCTGGAATTTTCTAATATTGAGCATTCTTCTGTTAAGCGTGCCGCTACTATCTTTTTGGCTCATGAGTTTAGATTCATAATAAGAAAAGCCAAAGAAATATTTACGCATTATAGGGTGGACGCTTGCCGTCCTCCCATAGAGGCTATCCTCTTTGATCAAGAAGAAATAATGCGTTTTCAATCCCTAGATTATGTTGCTTTCAATGAAAATCTTAGAAGAAAGGTTCCTACCAATGTTTTAGTTGATAGAATTTCTGATCTTAATGATGATTTGGCTATTCAAAATAATGAACTAGGATATTCTCTTGAATATAGGCTCACAAAGTTCTGTCAAAAGAATGCTTATAATGATGAATTGGTGGTGCATTATGAAGGACCAAAGGAGGAACCTATACCTCCCAAGGTTGATCTTCGGGACTTTTGTCCCGTTAAATTTAATCCTTTTGATTACTTTTGCTTGCCTCAAAGAAAACTTGCTGCCGAACATAGAGAATATGAAATGAGTTTCACCAATCTATCTTATTACTATGGCAATACCTAGATCTATTCTTGCTCGTTATGCCTAGCTAGGGGCGTTAAACGATAGCGCTTGTTGGGAGGCAACCCAATTTTATTTTTATTCCTTGATTTTTGCTCCTGTTTAGTAATAAATAAATTATTTAGCCTCTGTTTTGGTTGTGTTTTTTGTGTTTAGTTAGTGTTTGTGCCAAGTAGAACCGTTGGGAAGACTTGGGGAAAGTCTTGTTGAACTTGCTGTAAAAAACAGAAACTTTAGCGCTCACGAGAACTGCTGTCATTTTTATTTGTAGAGTGTTACTTAGTTAATTCTTTTTGGAGATGATTAATAGATAAATTCCTCACGTCCAGAAATTTATTTTAGAATTTTTGGGATTCCAGATCTTGCGCTAGCTACAGATTACTACAGACTGTTCTGTTTTTGACAGATTCTGTTTTTCGTGTGTTGTTTGCTTATTTTGATGAATCTATGGCTAGTAAAATAGTTTATAATCCATAGAGAAGTTGGAATACAGTAGGTTTAACACCAATATAAATAAATAATGAGTTCATTACAGTAACTTGAAGTGGTCTTTTGTTTTCTTTCGCTAACGGAGCTCACGAGTTTTCTATTTTGAGTTTTGTGTTGTGAAGTTTTCAAGTTTTGGGTAAGAATTTGATGGATTATGGAACAAGGAGTGGCAAGAGCCTAAGCTTGGAGATGCCCATGGCACCCCCAAGATAATCCAAGGACACCAAAAAGTCAAAGCTTGGGGATGCCCCGGAAGGCATCCCCTCTTTCGTCCACTTCCATAGGTAATTTACTTGGAGCTATATTTTTATTCACCAACATGATATGAGTTTTGCTTGGAGCGTCTTGTATTATTTGTGCCATTGTTTGTTAGTATGCCACAATCATCCTTGCTGTACACACCTTTTAAGAGAGCCATACATGAATTAAAATTTGATAGAATACTCTATGTGCTTCACTTATATCTTTTGAGCTAGATAATTTTGCTCTATGTGCTTCACTTATATCCTTTGAGCTAGATAATTTTTCTCTATGTGATTCACTTATATCCTTTGAGCTAGATAATTTTTCTCTATGTGCTTCACTTATATCCTTTTGGGCGTTATAATTTTGCTCTATGTGCTTCACTTAGATCTTTTAGAGCACGGTGGTGGATTCGTTTTGAAGAAACTATTGATCTCTCATGCTTCACTTAAATTAATTTGAGAGTCTCTTATTAGCATGGTAATTTGCCTAATAATAATATGCTTGGTATTCAAGATTTGTGAAACTTTCTTTTGAGTGTGTTGAATACTAAGAAAAGATTGAAGCATGATAATTGTTTTGAGATATGGAGGTGATAATATTGAAGTCATGCTAGTTGAGTAGTTGTGAATTTAAAGAATACTTGTGTTGAAGTTTGTGATTCCCGTAGCATGCACGTATGGTGAACCGTTATGTGATGAAGTCGAAGCATGATTTATTTATTGATTGTCTTCCTTATGAGTGGCGGTCGGGGACGAGCGATGGTCTTTTCCTACCAATCTATCCCCCTAGGAGCATGCACGTAATACTTTGCTTTGATAACTTCTAAATTTTTTGCAATAATGAATTCATTATGACTAATGTTGAGTCCATGGATTATACGCACTCTCACCCTTCCACCCTTGCTAGCCTCTCTAATACCGCACACCTTTCGCCGATATCATACACCTACCATATACCTTCCTCAAAACAGCCACCATACCTACCTATTATGGCATTTCCATAGCCATTCCGAGATATATTGCCATGCAACTTTCCACCATCTAGTTCATCATGACACATCCATCATTGTCATATTGCTTAGCATGATCATGTAGTTGACATAGTATTTGTGGCAAAGCCACTGTTCATAATTCTTTCATACTTGTCACTCCTGATTCATTGCATATCCCGGTACACCACCGGAGGCATTCATATAGAGTCATACTTTGTTTTAGTATCGAGTTGTAATCATGGAGTTGTAAATAAATAGAAGTGTGATGATCATCATTCAATAGAGCATTGTCCCAAAAAAGGCCAAAGAAAAAAAGGCCCAAAAAAATATAAATAGATAAAAAAGGGGCAATGCTACTATCCTTTTTTCCACACTTGTGCTTCAAAGTAGCACCATGATATAGCAAGTCTTATATATTGTGCTTCAAAGTAGCACCATGTTCTTCATATAGAGAGTCTCATATGTTGTCACTTTCATATACTAGTGGGAATTTTACGTTATAGAACTTGGCTTGTATATTCCAATGATGGGCTTCCTCAAATTGCCCTAGGTCTTTGTGAGCAAGCAAGTTGGATGCACACCCACTAGTTTCTTTTGTTGAGCTTTCATACATTTATAGCTCTAGTGCATCCGTTGCATGGCAATCCCTACTCACTCACATTGATATCTATTGATGGGCATCTCCATAGCCCGTTGATACGCCTAGTTGATGTGAGACTATCTTCTCCTTTTGTCTTCTCCACAACCACCATTCTATTCCACCTATAGTGCTATATCCACGGCTCACGCTCATGTATTGCGTGAAGATTGAAAAAGTTTTGAAAAAGTTAGAGTATGAAACAATTGCTTGGCTTGTCATCGGGGTTGTGCATGATTTAAATCCTTTGTGTGGGGAAGATGGAGCATAGCCAGATTATATGATTTTGTAGGGATAACTTTCTTTGGCCATGTTATTTTGAGAAGACATAATTGCTTTGTTAGTATGCTTGAAGTATTATTATTTTCTACGTCAATATAAACTTTTGTCTTGAATCTTTCTAATCTGAATATTCATACCACAATTAAGAAGATTTGCATTGAAATTATGCCAAGTAGCACTCCGCATCAAAAATTCTCTTTTTATTATTTACCTACTCGAGGACGAGCAGAAATTAAGCTTGGGGATGTCTGATACGTCTCCAATGTATCTATAATTTTTGATTGCTCCATGCTATATTACCTACTGTTTTGGACTATATTGGGCTTTAATTTCCACTTTTATATTATTTTTAGGACTAACCTATTAACCGGAGGCCCAGCCCAGAATTGTTGTTTTTTGCCTATTTTAGTGTTTCGGATAAACAGAATATCAAACGGAGTCCAAACGGAATAAAATCTTCGGAAACGTGATTTTCTCACCGAACGTGATCCAGGAGACTTGGACCCTACTGCAAGGGATCAAAGAGGTGGTCACGAGGGTGGGGGGCGCCCCCCACCCTAGGGCGCGCCCCCTGCCTCGTGGGCCCCTCAGTGCTCCACCGACGTAATCCTTCCTCCTATATATACACACGTACCCCCAAACGATCAGAACAGGAGCCAAAAACCTAATTCCACCGCCGCAACTTTCTGTATCTAGGAGATCCCATCTTGGGGCCTGTTCCGAAGCTCCGCCGGAAGAGGGCCGTCATCACGGAGGGCTTCTACATCATCCTAGCCCCTCTGATGAAAAGTGTGAGTAGTTTACCTCAGACCTTCGGGTCCATAGTTAGTAGCTAGATGGCTTCTTCTCTCTCTTTGAATCTCAATACAAAGTTCTCCCCCTCTCTTGTGGAGATCTATTCGATGTAATCTTCTTTTTGCGGTGTGTTTGTTGAGACCGATGAATTGTGGGTTTATGATCAAGTCTATCTATGAATAATATTTGAATCTTCTCTGAATTCTTTTATGCATGATTGGTTATCTTTGCAAGTCTCTTCGAATTATCCGTTTGGTTTGGCCAACTAGATTGGTAGTTCTTGCCATGGGAGAAGTGCTTAGCTTTGGGTTCGATCTTGCGGTGTCCTTACCCAGTGACAGAAGGGGCAGCAAGGCACGTATTGTATCGTTGCCATCGAGGATAACAAGATGGGGTTTATTTCATATTGCATGAATTTATCTCTCTACATCATGTCATCTTGCTTAAGGCGTTACTCTGTTTTTAACTTAATACTCTAGATGCATGCTGGATAGCGGTCGATGAGTGGAGTAATAGTAGTAGATGCAGAATCGTTTCGATCTACTTGTCACGGACGTGATGCCTATATACATGATCATGCCTAGATATTCTCATAATTATGCACAATTCTATCAATTGCTCAACAGTAATTTGTTCACCCACCGTAGAATACTTATGCTCTTGAGAGAAGCCACTAGTGAAACCTATGGCCCCCGGGTCTATTCTCATCATATCAATCTCCATCACTTTTATATTGTTTTGCTATTTACTTTGCTTTACTTTTTACTTTGCATCCTTATATCAAAAATACCAAAAATATTCTATCTATTAGATCTGACTCTCGTAAGTGACCGTGAAGGGCTTGACAACCCCTAATCGTGTTGGTTCCGAGTAGCTATCGCTTTGTGCAGGTACGAGGGACTTGAGCGTGGGCTCCTACTGGATTGATACCCTGGTTCTCAAAAACTGAGGGAAATACTTACGCTACTCTGCTGCATCATCCCTTCCTCTTCGGGGAAAACCAACGCAAGCTCAAGACGTAGCATGCCTCAGCGTCGACAAAACCCTAAATGGATCTACTTGGGCATTTAGGGTGCCTCAGCGTCGACAAAACCCTAATGGGTCCACTTTGGGCATTTAGGGTGCCTCGGCGTCGACAAAACCCTAAATCGATCCACTTGGGCATTTAGGGTGCCTCGGCGTCGACAAAACCCTAAATGGGTCCACTTTGGGCATATAGGGTGCCTCGGCGTCGACAAAACCCTAAATCGATCAACTTGGGAATTTAGGGTGACTCGGCGTCGACAAAACCCTAAATGGTAGCACTTGGGCATTTTAGAAAACCAAAAAAAATTGTTCAAATCGAGCAAATGTTGAACCAAAAAAAATTAGAAGTTACTGACATATTAATTTTAGAAAACCAAAAAAAATGCACAAAAAATTTAGAAGTTACTGACATATTAATTTTAGAAAACCAAAAAAATTGCAAAAAAATAGTCTGGCCTGGGGCTCGAACCCAGGACCAGTGGGTAGTAACCATGTGTTCAATACCAATGGGATAGTGCTAGTGATCTTGTTTGAGTAGCATCCGCAATTATACTTATATTTAGTTAGGCACGCACTGTGTTGATAGTGCGTTGAGGCCGTCAGCGTGGTGGACGTGCATTTAGTATAACTCATCGTTTCGGTTTCTCAGCCTTTAATACGTGTCCACCCACCGCTCTCTCCGATCACTCGCCCACTCGCCGCCCGCACCGCCCACTCCTCTTCCCCCTCTCTCCTATCGAAACCACCGCCAACAACCACCGCAGTTGGACATCGAAGAGCTCACCGGCAACAACAAGGAGCTGCGCGCGCAGTACAGGGAGATCGCGTGCTAGTTCCCCAGTCCGGTGATGCTGAGGAACCATGCACGCGGCCTGGTGAAGGTAATGACACCTGCCGAAAGGCAACGTGCCTTCCCTGCTGGTCGCACTATCCCGCTGGTGACCATTCTCCTGTGGGCGATGCGCGAGGTGCAGCGCTCCCCCGACCCCAGGCAGCGTGCACGTTGGTGGATGTACTGCTCATCCACCACGCCGTCGGCCGCCGCGGATGACATCACCGACGCCGTCCTCGCTCCCCCAGCCCCCATCAACAACGCCTACTGGGAGAGGCGCAATCCATGGGTCCTCGGGCCAGACGACGACTCTGACGCCGAGTCCTCTGACGACTACGACGCTGACGCGTCTGACTACTACTCCTCTGACGACGAGGTGGGCGAGGTCTTCGTACTCTCCTCCGACTCCTCCGATGATGAGCCTGATGTGTAGCTCCTGGCACCCGTCCTCGACGCTGTGGAGGGGCAGAAGAACATCCCAATTGAAGTGGATAAGCTGCCGGAGGTCTCTAACAACCCAGAGCTCGTCGTCGTGAATCAAGAAGAGGAGGGCGGCGGTGAAGATGTGGTGGAGCCAGTGCCGACCAAGAAGAAGAGGGCGGAGGTGAACAACAATGGCGTGCGACGCTCCCAACGCCTGAATATGCTGAAGAAGGAGGAGTGACATGTTGTCTTCAGTTTTGTCAATAGAAGAAAAAGTTCAGTTTCGTCAGTATGTTAGTATGCCTGTTCTATCTATGTCAGTTCTATCTATGTCAGACTATCTATGCAGGTAATATCTATGTATGCCAGCAGTATGAACTTGCTATCTATGTTCACTATCTACTTGCTATGTACTTGCTATCTATATTAAGTTCTGCTTGCTATGTACTTGCTATGTACTTGCTATCTATGTTCAGTTATGATTGTTATCTACTTGCTGTCAGTGTTATCATTTCCAAGTATGTCACTGCTGTCATCACAAACTGAACTTAATTAAACTTGATAATTGAAACTGATAATTCATGACAAACAACATACAATCCAAGGTTCATTGCTACAGAAATAGTAGAGTTCACCACAATAAAGCTTAACACATTACAAACTTTCCTCCATAGCTACTACAAAAGACATCATTGACACACATGGTCAGGCAACAACACAACTTAGTCCTCATCACAAATAGCCTTAATCTGGTTAAGCTTCCTCTTGTTGCTATCACCTGTTGTCTTGAGATCAACAATGCAGGAAGCAAGAGTACTCTTCTCCATGGTCAACTTCTCCTTTAGTTTCATCAGCTCAGCAATGCAACAATCCAGCTTATCCTTCTCTTTCTTCAGGTCACCATAGCAAATATCCAAAGTCCTCTTATCAGAGATCAACTTTACCTTCTCTTTAAGATGGTTGAACTTCAAATTCCTAATGACAGTGGCTTGAGCTACATGAATTTGCTTTAACTGGTCAACAACAGCCTTCAATTTTTTGATCTCAGCGTCCTTTGTCATGCTGCTTTCCACACTCACTGAAATGTTCTCAGCATCATTCTTCTGGTTTACCTCAGGCTGGCTATCCTTATAATCCAGGAGGTTGTTCACATCTTCAACAAGCTTCTCATATGTCTCCTGCAACTCTTTTTTTTGCTGTGTCAGATTGTGTACAGTGCATGAATGCTCCAGGCATGCCATCCTGTTATTATGCTGGCTATCCTCATACATAAGCCACAGCTTATGAATAGCCTTCTACAGATGCTCTGGCCAATGCTCATCTACCCACTGCACTAATCCACAATTTGCAACACCCTACAACAGAAAAAGTCAGTTCAAAATTACAGACATTACTTACAAATTCAGTTAAATAGCTGATTCAGAATCAGATTCATTTAATGGTGACTAATTATGAAAACTACAACTAAGAACAGTACCTATGAACCCTAGAACTAAATTCAGTAACTATGAACCATACAACTAAATTCAGTAACTATGAACCCTATAACATGAACAGTAACTATGAACCCTAGAACATGAACAGTAACTATGAACCCTAGAACATGAATAGTACCTACAAACCCTAGAACAAGAATTGGAATGCTGCAAAGACACAACTTGAAACTTACTTCAGTGGCACAGGCAATGAACCTCCTCACAGTGCTTATCCCCTCAAATGCAACATACTTCCTCCCTGGATTCCCATGCTCACAAATCACATTCAAGTCGTCAGCAAGACCCTCAAACGACGGCTCATCAATTGTAGCTAGGATCTGAGAAATCAAACAAAAACTTGTTCAAATCGAGCAAATGTTGAACCCTAGAAACCATATAACACAAATGAGCAATAGAAGGTTCTGACCTTGACAGGGGAGTCGTCGGAGGAGATGTACTGCGCGACGGAGCCCTTAGTGCTCTCGTTGTCGCTCCAGGACACCATGGAGGCCGGCGGCCGGCGGCGACCGAAGAGGAGAGGAGCAAGAGGGAGGGGAGCGAGCGAGCGTGAGAGCAGAGAGAGCGAGCGAGATGTGGTCGGGCATGGGCGGTCTGTCTCTCGCGACCCGAACGCGTCGGTCTTAAGGTAACGGCGCCGTCCGCGCGTCCGTTAGGACACGTCACCCAAATTGGGCCCCACCTATCGGAAACGCCCTCAACCGCGCCAAATGGCAGGTTCAGTGCAATCTGCAAAACTTTTACTGAAGCTTTTGCAAAAGATTAGCGACTGGGTTGTTTTCTGTAAGAGAAGCCCCAAATGTGGTGGTTTCTTGCAATTCACTCCGCACACGCCTTAATCCACGTTAATTCTGTTTTGCACGAATCCTAAAGAAATCTGTTAAAATCTGAGTGCCACGTGGGCATCATCGTGTGTGTGGGCGTGGAGAGTTCGCCCACACGCCCTGCAGCACACGGCTTGCCAGCTGCGCTGTGTGGGCGAAATAGTTTATGCCCACACAATCACCATGTAGTCCACACGCGTGTGAGCGAACTGCTTTTTGCCCACACGACGCTCGTACGTTGTTGGATGGCAACTACAATTGTGCATACGTGGCAACTAGGTAAACACACATGGCAACTATGATTCGTTGTTAGACGGCAACTGCAGTTGCACGTACGTGCCAACCAGATAAACACACATGACAACTGTGATTAACCATACATGTCAACTATGGTTGGAAAACACGCGACAACTAGGTAAACACACATGGCAACTACTGTTTGACCATATGTGGCAAGTAGTTAATCACACATGACAATTATGGTTTGATTACATGCGACAACTACCATAAATTAGACATGGCAACTATAGTTAACCAAAACAGAGAGAGTTGACATGCTTTTACAGCTACATTTGCCATCCCGGATAACTACATCTGTCGTCCCGAATGACAACTAAATCGTCATCCCGCGGGTACCTAACGTAGCTGCACCAGGACGTGTGGCCATATTTGCTTCGTGCCACGCGCGCGGGGTGGGGATGTGTAGTACTTATTGGACGTGTGGCATGAAGTAACTGCGCCCACACGTGTGAGCAATTCTAATATTCGCCCACACATAACCCATGTGGGCTGCCTTCTGCCACGCCACACATGGTGTGTGTGCAAATGTCTAATATGCCACACGTATGGGCGTTATCAGAACCCTAAATGTAACAACACAAAAGGAAGAGTAGAAAGACCCACAAATATAAATACACTACTTCTATGGTGTAAGACGTGATAATCATGTCAAAACGGGACACGACCAACCAATTTTGGGGTATAATTATTCCCAATCTTCATTAAGTCCACAAGTCCTAAGTGGCATCTACATGGAAAAATATAGTTGATACAAGTTTAAAAGGTTCTAGCAATAAGTCAAAGAGAGATGCAAAAACTAAAGACAAATAGTCCAAAGCCAAAGGAAGAACGCCCAAGAGGAAGAGGGTTGAGTGGGCTACTAAATCATGTATAATGCTTTACTCCCTATTCCTAGTCTATCATGGAAAAATAACCAAAATTTACTTCAAAAAAGCTACCATAACCAACAACACTCTTTATCATTTGTCAACAGAGCTCTTGCCTATTTACCCCCCTAGGAGAGCCGTCATTCTATCCTTAAGTAAATACAAAAAGGGGAAAAGAAGTATAGAGATCTTCGTGAAGTCTCGCACCCCTAGAGTCGTGAATGGATATGGATATCGTACTTTACAAACATTAGCTTCTCTAGCTTTATCAATTGGCCTTCATATAAAGCCATAGTACGCGACTCATTAACATTATATGTCACAAAAACTAATCAAAGAGACCCACTCACCTAGCTTCTTTTAGTGTTTGCTTAACCGATTATCTTTAGTTTTATAGTTATCTTCCGTGATTGACTGTAAAATAAACATTGAGTAGAACAGTTCAACAATCACATATTGAGGCTACAATAACAATGAAAGTTTTACTATGCTTCTCCACCAGGTTGTCCTAGCTAAACACACACACACACACACAAAATTTCCTTAGCCAGTAGTAAAAATTTACTAGTAATGTGATTTGGTTCATGGGCTGTTTCTAGAGTGGATGATGTGGGTGTCTCTCGGTGGCTACTGGAGTTGTTGCTCTACGTCGTATTAACCTGGGAGCAGCTTTGGGGCGTTGTCTGCCCAAAGGTGTCATGGTTTTTTAGCCTGCTAGACTAGAAATAGAGCCGTGAGAGGCCACTTTCTCAGTGTTCTTCATCCAACACGAAATCACATTCTGTTGGGGAACGTAGTAATTTAAAAAAATCCTACGCACACGCAGGATCATGGTGATGCACAGCAACGAGAGGGGAGAGTGTCGTCCACGTACCCTCGTAGACTGTTAAGCGGAAGCGTTATGACAACGTGGTTGATGTAGTCGTACGTCTTCACGATCGACCGATCCTCAGCATCGAACGTACGGCACCTCCGCGTTCAGCACACGTTCAGCTCGGTGACATCCCGCAAACTCACGATCCAGTAGAGCTCAGGGAAGAGTTTCGTTATCACGACGGCGTGGTGACGATGTTGATGAAGCTACCACAGCAGGGCTTCGCCTAAACACCGCTACAATATGACCGAGGTGGATTATGGTGGAGGGGGGACCGCACACGACTTGAGAGATCTCAATGATCAACTTGTGTGTCTAGAGGTGCCCCCTGCCCCCGTATATAAAGGAGCAAGGGGGAGAGGCGGCCGGCCAGGAGGAGGCGCGCCAGGAGGAGTCCTACTCCCACCGGGAGTAAGACTCCCTCCTTTCCTAGTTGGAATAGGAGGAGGGAGAGAGGAAGGAAAGGGGACGTCGCCCCCCCCCCCCTCCTTGTCCAATTTGGACTAGAGGGAGAGGGGGCGCGCGGCCTGCCCTGGCAGCCCCTCCTCTCTTCCACTAAGGCCCATCATGGCCCATTAAACCCCCGAGGGGGTTCCGGTAACCCCCGGTACTCCCGTAAAATCCCGATTTCACCCAGAACACTTCCGATATCCAAATATAGGCTTCCAATATATAAATCTTTATGTCTCGAGCATTTCGAGAATCCTCGTCATTTCTGTGATCAAATCCGGGACTCCGAACTACCTTCGGTACATCAAAACATATAAACTCATAAAACTGATCGTCACAGAACTTTAAGCGTGTGGACCCTACGGGTTCGAGAACTATGTGGACATGACCGAGACACGTCTCCGGTCAATAACCAATAGCGGAACCTGGATGCTCATATTGGTTCCTACATATTCTACGAAGATCTTTATCGGTCAAACCGCACAACACTATATGTTGTTCTATTTGTCATCGGTATGTTACTTGCTCGAGATTCGATCATCGGTATCCAATACATAGTTCAATCTCGTTACCGGCAAGTCTCTTTACTCGTTCCGTAATACATCATCCTGTAACTAACTCATTAGTTATCATGCTTGCAAGGCTTATAGTGATGTGTATTACCGAGAGGGCCCAGAGATACCTCTCTGACAATCGGAGTGACAAATCCTAATCTTGATCTATGCCAACTCAACAAGTACCATTGGAAACACCTATGGAGCACCTTTATGATCACCCAGTTACGTTGTGACGTTTGGTAGCACACAAAGTGTTCCTGCGGTATTCGGGAGTTGCATAATCTCATAGTCATAAGAACATGTATAAGTCATGAAGAAAGCAATAGCAGTAAACAAACGATCAAGTGCTAAGCTAACGGAATGGGTCAAGTCAATCACATCATTCTCCTAATGATGTGATCACATTGATCAAATAACAACTCATGTCAATGGTTAGGAAACTTAACCATCTTTGATCAATGAGCTAGTCAAGTAGAGGCATACTAGTGACACTATGTTTGTCTATGTATTCACACATGTATTATGTTTCCGGTTAATACAATTCTAGCATGAATAATAAACATTTATCATGAAATAAGGAAATAAATAATAACTTTATTATTGCCTCTAGGGAACATTTCCTTCAGTCTCCCACTTGCACTAGAGTCAATAATCTAGATTACACAGTAATGATTTTAACACCCGTGGAGCCTTGGTGCTGATCATGTTTTGCTCGTGGAAGAGGCTTAGTAAACGGCTCTGCAACATTCAGATCCATATGTATCTTGCAAATCTCTATGTCTCCTACCTGGACTTGATCCCGGATGGAGTTGAAGCGTCTCTTGATGTGCTTGGTTCTCTTGTGAAATCTGGATTCCTTTGCCAAGGCAATTGCACCAGTATTGTCACAAAATATTTTCATTGGACCCGATGCACTAGGTATGACACCTAGATCGGATATGAACTCCTTCATCCAGACTCCTTCATTTGCTGCTTCCGAAGCAGCAATGTACTCCGCTTCACATGTAGATCCTGCCACGACGCTCTGTTTGGAACTGCTCCAACTGACAGCTCCACCGTTTAATATAAACACGTATCTGGTTTGCGATTTAGAATCGTCCAGATCAGTGTCAAAGCTTGCATCAACGTAACAATTTACGATGAGCTCTTTGTCACCTCCATAAACGAGAAACATATCATTGGTCCCTTTCAGGTACTTCAGGATGTTCTTGACCGCTGTCCAGTGATCCACTCCTGGATTACTTTGGTACCTCCCTACTAGGCTAATAGCAAGGCACACATCAGGTCTGGTACACAGCATTGCATACATGATAGAGCCTATGGCTGAAGCATAGGGAACACTTTTCATTTTCTCTCTATCTTCTGCAGTGGTCGGACATTGAGTCTTACTCAACTTCACACCTTGTAACACAGGCAAGAACCCTTTCTTAGCTTGATCCATTTTGAAATTCTTCAAAACTTTATCAAGGTATGTGCTTTGTGAAAGTCCAATTAAGCGTCTTGATCTATCTCTATAGATCTTGATGCCCAATATATAAGCAGCTTCACCGAGGTCTTTCATTGAAAAACTCTTATTCAAGTATCCTTTTATGTTATCCAGAAATTCTATATCATTTCCAATCAGCAATATGTCATCCACATATAATATTAGAAATGCTACAGAGCTCCCACTCACTTTCTTGTAAATACAGGCTTCTCCAAAAGTCTGTATAAAACCATATGCTTTGATCACACTATCAAAACGTTTATTCCAACTCCGAGAGGCTTGCACCAGTCCATAAATGGATCGCTGGAGCTTGCACACTTTGTTAGCTCCCTTTGGATCAATAAAACCTTCAGGTTGCATCATATACAACTCTTCTTCCATAAATCCATTCAGAAATGCAGTCTTTACATCCATTTGCCAAATTTCATAATCATAAAACGCGGCAATTGCTAACATGATTCAGACGGACTTAAGCATCGCTACAGGTGAGAAGGTCTCATCGTAGTGAACTCCTTGAACTTGTCAAAAACCTTTTGCAACAAGTTGAGCTTTGTAGATAGTAACATTACCGTCAACGTTTGTCTTCTTCTTGAAGATCAATTTATTCTCGATGGCTTGCCAATCATTGGCATGTCAACCAAAGTCTACACTTTGTTCTCATACATGGATCCCATCTCAGATTTCATGGCTTCAAGCCATTTTGCGGAATCTGGGCTCATCATCGCTTCCTCATAGTTCGTACGTTCGTCATGGTCAAGTAACATGACCTCCAGAACTGGATTACCGTACCACTCTAGTGCGGATCTTGTTCTAGTTGACCTATGAGGTTTGGTAGAAACTTGATCTGAAGTTACATGATCAGCATCATTAGCTTCCTCACTAATTGGTGTAGGAGTCACAGAAACAGATTTCTGTGATGAGCTACTTTCCAATAAGGGAGCAGGTACAGTTACCTCATCAAGTTCTACTTTCCTCCCACTCACTTCTTTCGAGAGAAACTCCTTTTCTAGAAAGGATCCATTCTTAGCAACGAATATCTTGCCTTCGGATCTGTGATAGAAGGTGTACCCAATAGTTTCCTTTGGGTATCCTATGAAGACACATTTCTCCGATTTGGGTTCGAGCTTATCAGGTTGAAGCTTTTTCACATAAGCATCGCAGCCCCAAACTTTAAGAAACGACAACTTTGGTTTCTTGCCAAACCATAGTTCATAAGGCGTCGTCTCAATGGATTTTGATGGTGCCCTATTTAACGTGAATGCAGCCGTCTCCAAAGCATAACCCCAAAATGATAGCAGTAAATCAGTAAGAGACATCATAGATCGCACCATATCTAGTAAAGTACGATTACGACGTTCGGACACACCATTACGTTGTGGTGTTCCGGGTGGCGTGAGTTGCGAAACTATTCCACATTGTTTCAAATGTAGACCAAACTCGTAACTCAAATATTCTCCTCCACGATCAGATCGCAGAAACTTTATTTTCTTGTTACGATGATTTTCCACTTCACTCTGAAATTCTTTGAATTTTTCAAATGTTTCAGACTTATGTTTCATTAAGTAGATATACCCATATTTTCTCAAATCATCTGTGAAGGTGAGAAAATAACGATACCCGCCGCGAGTCTCAATATTCATCGGACCACATACATCAGTATGTATGATTTCCAACAAATCTGTTGCTCGCTCCATAGTTCCGGAGAACGGCGTTTTAGTCATCTTGCCCATAAGGTATGGTTCGCAAGTACCAAGTGATTCATAATCAAGTGATTCCAAAAGTCCATCAGTATGGAGTTTCTTCATGTGTTTTATACCAATATGACCCAAACGGCAGTGCCACAAATAAGTTGCACTATTATTATCAACTATGCATCTTTTGGTTTCAACATTATGAATATGTGTATCACTACTATCGAGATTCAACAAGAATATACCACTCTTTAAGGGTGCATGACCATAAAAGATATTACTCATATAAATAGAACAACCGTTATTCTCTGATTTAAATGATTAACCGTCTCGCATTAAACAAGATCCGGATATAATGTTCATGCTTAACGCTGGCATCAAATAACAATTATTTAGGTCTAAAACTAATCCCGAAGGTAGATGTAGAGGTAGCGTGCCGACGGCGATCACATCGACTTTGGAACCATTTCCTATGCGCATCGTCACCTCGTCCTTAGCCAGTTTTCGCTTAATCCGTAGTCCCTGTTTCGAGTTGCAAATATTAGCAACAGAACCATTATCAAATACCCAGGTGCTACTGCGAGCTCTGGGGAGGTACACATCAATAACATGTATATCACATATACCTTTGTTCACCTTGCCATCCTTCTTATCCGCCAAATACTTGGGGTAGTTCCGCTTCCAGTGACCAGTCTGTTTGCAGTAGAAGCACTCAGTCTCAGGCTTAGGTCCAGACTTGGGTTTCTTCTCCTGAACAGCAACTTGTTTGCCTTCTTCTTGAAGTTCCCCTTCTTCTTCCCTTTGCCCTTTTTCTTGAAACTGGTGGTCTTATTGACCATCAACACTTGATGCTCCTTCTTGATTTCTACCTCTGCGGCCTTTAGCATCGCGAAGAGCTCGGGAATAGTCTTATTCATCCCTTGCGTATTATAGTTCATCACGAAGCTTTTGTAGCTTGGTGGCAGTGATTGAAGAACTCTATCAATGACACTATCAATAGGAAGATTAACTCCTAGTTGAGCCAAGTGATTATGATACCCGGACATTTTGAGTATATGCTCACTGACAGAACTATTCTCCTCCATCTTGCAGCTATAGAACTTATTGGAGACTTCATATCTCACAATCCGGGCATTTGCTTGAAATATTAACTTCAACTCCTGGAACATCTCATATGCTCCACGACGTTCAAAACGTCGTTGAAGTCCCGATTCTAAGCCGTAAAGCATGGCACACTGAACTATCGAGTAGTCATCATCTTTACTCTGCCAAACGTTCTTAACGTTGTCAGCAGCATCTGCAGCAGGCCTGGCACCCAGCGGTGCTTCCAGGACGTAATTCTTCTCTGCAGCAATGAAGATAATCCTCAAGTTACGGACCCAGTCCGTGTAATTGCTACCATCATCTTTCAACTTTGCTTTCTCAAGGAACGCATTAAAATTCAACGAAAAAAATAGTACGGGCCATCTATCTACAACAACATAGATAAGCAAAAATACTATCATGTACTAAGTTCATGATAAATTTAAATTCAATTAATCATATTACTTAAGAACTCCCACTTAGATAGACATCCCTCTTATCATCTAAGTGATCACGTGATCCATATCAACTAAATCATGACCGATCATCACGTGAAATGGAGTAGTTTTCAATGGTGAACATCACTATGTTGATCATATCTACTATATGATTCACGCTCGACCTTTTGGTCTTAGTGTTCCGAGGCCATATCTGCATATGCTAGGCTCGTCAAGTTTAACCCGAGTATTCTGCGTGTGCAAAACTGGCTTGCACCCTAGATGGACGTAGAGCTTACCACACCCGATCATCACGTGGTGTCTCGGCACGACAAACTTTGGCAACGGTGCATACTCAGGGAGAACACTTTTATCTTGAAATTTAGTGAGAGATCATCTTATAATGCTACCGTCAAACAAAGCAGAATAAGATGCATAAAGGATAAACATCACATGCAATCAATATAAGTGATATGATATGGCCATCATGATCTTGTGCTTGTGATCTCCATCTCCGAAGCATCGTCACGATCACCATCATCACCGGCGCGACACCTTGATCTCCATCGTAGCATCGTTGTTGTCTCGCCAACTATTGCTTCTACGACTATCGCTACCGCTTAGTGATAAAGTAAAGCAATTACAGGACGATTGCATTGCATACAATAAAGCGACAACCATATGGCTCCTGCCAGTTGTCGATAACTCCATTACAAAACATGATCATCTCATACAAAGTATAGCATCATGTCTTGACCATATCACATCACAACATGCCTTGCAAAAACAAGTTAGACGTCCTCTACTTTGTTGTTGCAAGTTTTACGTGGCTGCTACGAGTTGAGCAAGAACCGTTCTTACCTACGCATCAAAACCACAATGATAGTTCGTCGAGTTGGTGCTGTTTTAACCTTCTCAAGGACCGGGCGTAGCCACACTCGGTTCAACTAAAGTTGGAGAAACTGACACCCGCCAGCCACCTGTGTGCAAAGCACGTCGGTAGAACCAGTCTCGCGTAAGCGTACGTGTAATGTCGGTCCGGGCCGCTTCATCCAACAATACCGCCGAACCAAAGTATGACATGCTGGTAAGTAGTATGACTTGTATCGCCCACAACTCACTTGTGTTCTACTCATGCATATAACATCAACGCATAAAACCTGGCTCGGATGCCACTGTTGGGGAATGTAGTAATTTCAAAAAAAATCCTACGCACACGCAGGATCATGGTGATGCACAGCAACGAGAGGGGAGAGTGTCGCCCACGTACCCTCGTAGACCGTTAAGCGGAAGCGTTATGACAACGCGGTTGATGTAGTTGTACGTCTTCACGATCGACCGATCCTCAGCACTGAACGTACGACACCTCCGTGTTCAGCACACGTTCAGCTCGGTGACGTCTCGCGAACTCACGATCCAGTAGAGCTCGGGGAAGAGTTTCGTCAACACGATGGCGTGGTGACGATGTTGATGAAGCTACCGCAGCAGGGCTTCGCCTAAACACCGCTACAGTATGACCGAGGTGGATTATGGTGGAGGGAGGCACCGCACACGACTAGAGAGATCTCAATGATCAACTTGTGTGTCTAGAGGTGCCCCCTGCCCCCGTATATAAAGGAGCAAGGGGGAGAGGCGGCCGGCCAGGAGGAGGCGCGCCAGGAGGAGTCCTACTACCACCGGGAGTAAGACTCCCTCCTTTCCTAGTTGGAATAGGAGGAGGGAGAGAGGAAGGAAAGGGGACGTCGCCCCCCCCCCCTCCTTGTCCAATTTGGACTAGAGGGAGAGGGGGCGCGCGGCCTGCCCTGGCAGCCCCTCCTCTCTTCCACTAAGGCCCATCATGGCCCATTAAACCCCCGGGGGGTTTCTGGTAACCCCCGATACTCTCGTAAAATCCCGATTTCATCCGGAACACTTCCGATATCCAAATATAGGCTTCCAATATATAAATCTTTATGTCTCAACCATTTTGAGACTCCTCATCATGTCTGTGATCAAATCTGGGACTCCGAACTACCTTCGGTACATCAAAACATATAAACTCATAAAACTGATCGTCACAGAACTTTAAGCGTGCGGACCCTACGGGTTCGAGAACTATGTAGACATGACCGAGACACGTCTCCGGTCAATAACCAATAGCGGAACCTGGATGCTCATATTGGTTCCTACATATTCTACGAAGATCTTTATCGGTCAAACCGCACAACACTATATGTTGTTCTATTTGTCATCGGTATGTTACTTGCCCGAGATTCGATCATCGGTATCCAATACATAGTTCAATCTCGTTACCGGCAAGTCTCTTTACTCGTTCCGTAATACATCATCCTGTAACTAACTCATTAGTTATCATGCTTGCAAGGCTTATAGTGATGTGTATTACCGAGAGGGCCCAGAGATACCTCTCTGACAATCGGAGTGACAAATCCTAATCTTGATCTATGCCAACTCAACAAGTACCATCGGAAACACCTGTAGAGCACCTTTATGATCACCCAGTTATGTTTGTGACGTTTGGTAGCACACAAAGTGTTCCTTCGGCATTCGGGAGTTGCATAATCTCATAGTCATAAGAACATGTATAAGTCATGAAGAAAGCAATAGCAGTAAACAAACGATCAAGTGCTAAGCTAACGGAATGGGTCAAGTCAATCACATCATTCTCCTAATGATGTGATCCCATTGATCAAATAACAACTCATGTCAATGGTTAGGAAACTTAACCATCTTTGATCAATGAGCTAGTCAAGTAGAGGCATACTAGTGACACTGTGTTTGTATATGTATTCACACATGTATTATGTTTCCGGTTAATACAATTCTAGCATGAATAATAAACATTTATCATAAAATAAGGAAATAAATAATAACTTTATTATTGCCTCTAGGGCATATTTCCTTCACGTTCAGCATCGCCAGGATCGTCTGTCTCATTTATGGGTGTTCCTATTTAATGGTTGAGGCAACAAAGTGCCCCTAAAAGGCGCACTAGGCCTACTCTCAAAGCTTCTTCGCTCACTAGTTGCTTGCTACTCTGTTTTTCCAACTCGGCTCTTTTCTCCTGCCAACTCAAGAAAAAATATAGTACAGTCTTTATAAAAACTAGTGAAATTAAAAAAAATAACGGATTATAAAATTATCATGATTTTAAAATTTTCCAGTAAATTTTAAAAAGTTCATAAATTTTTTAAAAAAATTGAATACTAAAAATTCCCAAGAGTTTAAAACAATAAATTGAATATTTTTTGAACTAAAAAATGTTCATGCTTCGAAAACATGTTTGAGAATTTAAAAAATGTTCATGAATATGACAATGTCCATGAATATGAAAAATATTCACAAGTTTTAAAATTTTGGCAAAATTTTAAAATATTCATGAATCTAAACATATCCATTGGTTTACAAAATATTATTAATTTGAAACAAACAAAAATATGACAACAAAGTACCAGAAAATATGAAGAAACCGTAAAAACAAACATAAAAATGAAAACAAATCGGTGAAAAAAAAGAAATACAAAAGGAGAAAATGGGCTAGAATCATCGAGAACCTTCCCAAAACAGGATGGAAGGTACAAAACCGGTAACATGGTGCCTATTTGGGCCGGCTTAAGAATTGTTTTAGTCTAAACACGCCCTCTTTATTAGTTGGTAACAATGTTTATCAGAATACAACTAATGGGAGGGAGTTGTAGGAGCCAAATATGTCTACCTACTGTATGGCCTAGAGCATGTTTAGCGAGACCGTGCGCCTCAAAATTTGACTCCCCCCTCTTGAAAGAGAAGAAAAAAGACTAGAACTCCAACATCAACGATGAAATCTCATTCTCGTCAAGCCCTCCTCTGCCATCCATGATGTCTTTCACAATTCCTTTTCAATCAGTCACCACTTCCATATGTTGTAGTAAGAGATCAAAAGCCAAAGCTAGAGCTTCGTGGCATGCAAGAGCTTCTAGAGTCGCCGGGTCGGTTACGCCTTTGATAACACCTTTGCACAAACATGTGTGTAGCCTGTGGACTCTGGAAGTCATTTTCGTGAAGAGCATTGCGTCTAGCATGCCAAGGAATTGTGAAAGGTATTATCTAGCTTTAGCCTGCTCATTAGTAAATGGGGCTTCCCGGGGCGTGCATTCTATACCAAAGGGCTACTATTACACCCTACGGGGGTGAAATAGGAAATGCCCTCGCCTATTGCGATATTGAACCTCACGTCGCCTCAAGCGTCCTTCCAGGCCAGTCCCACTATAATGTGTATCTACCACACACAGTTTCACAAAAAAAATGAAAAGTTCACCACTCATTAAAAAATGTTCATATCATTCATAAAAATGTTCATCACACTATTTTAAAAAATCACGTGCTTAAAATTAGTTTATGACATTGTAAAAAATGTGCATATATTATGTAATTTTATTTTCTCAATTTGTAAAAAAACATTCATATGATTCAAAAAATGTTTATGACACTTACAAAATATTCACATGTTTAAAAATATGTTTTTGCGTGGATATTTTAAAATGAGTTCATGATATTTTTTAAATAATCATTAAAACGTAAAAAAAGTGTTCCCGTAATTGGCAGAAAACGTTCGTAACATTCAAATAATATCCATGAAATTTTAAAAATGTTCACACATCTAAAAATATGCCGCATGACATTGTAAGAAACTTTCATGAAATTTAAAAAATTATCGACATGTGTTTCAAAACGTTCATTGTGTATTATTTGATGTGCATCTTATAAATGTGCAACATGTATTTAAAAAAATGTTAGACCTGTATATGGAAGATATTCAACATGTATTAAAAAAGTAGATGTGTATATCTGGAAAAAATAAATAAAGGAAAAGGAAACCGAGAAAAAAAACAATGAAGATAAACGTAGAAAATGAAAAATGAAAGAAAAACATGTGAAAACTTTCCATAACCACTCCCACTATCTCGATTGACATACATGGACTAGTTCTGCATCGCATGCGTTAACTTACTGCTGTACTGAACATTCTATATCATGAAGATTGTTTTTTTTTTTGAGAAATCCATGAAGATTTATTGGTTTTTTTAGGGATATGAAGATTTATCGGTATAAACTCATGAGCACACATGAACCCAGAAGGAGCCCGGAGCAAGGCCACAAGACTACAAGAATGTTTTTGTTCAAAAAAAAAGACGACAAGAGTGTTTCCCTTTTCTCCAAGAAAAAAAACAAGAGTGTTTCCCAGGGGCAGTGGGGTCTCCTTGCTGCCGGGCCAAAGCCGCCCCGATCGACTACCACCAAGTCCTGTACCCCAAAAAAACAAGTCCACTGTAGCTGCCCTCAGTCGCTCAAAAAAAACTGCCCTAAAAAAAAGAAATCCAAGTCCACTGTACCGAGACGTTGCCTGGCGCCGGTACACCAGCTTCCAAGCTGACACGCCACACTAGCGTGCCTTTTGCGAGAGGGACAGCCCTGCTCGCCCTCGCATCGAGACACCACTCACTGTCCCACACCCGTCGAGACGGAGCGACCGGCGTCACGTGAAGCCACGTGAACCGGGGGCCTATCAACCGGTCCACGGCTTTGTTTCATTGTGCAGAAATTTTTATCGACCCCGAACAAATCATGGTGATACAGGAGCATCTTAATAGTTTTCGTATTCATAGAATAATCATAGTGTAAAGAACCTTCCTTTCTTTAGAAATTTCATAAATCCTTCCAAACTTTCCCCTCGTCTACGGGGAAAATAAGGATTCCATAAGGCCTCTTTTGGTTCATATGATAGAACTATTGTAGGAACAGGAATCTTGTAAGAAATGAGATGACATATATCTCAAATCTTATAAGTATGAGTAGGAATAGAAAAAAGATGTCATTTGATTGACACCAAAAGAATCTTTTTATTAAGCCTAGGCTCATTTTTATTTTTTTATAAAATGTGAAGGATAGAAACCAATCCTATGTAGAAATAGGAATCAATTCCTATGAACCAAAAAGCTCTAAATAAATTTTATAAAAATCATATCCTCTAGAATTTCTATGAAATTCCTCCAAAAATTCCTCCAAACCAGGCCAAAAAGTGTCTCGTCTCATCAGCTCACCACACCCACCACACGGCCACGGCGCGGCCGCTAACTGTCACGCCGCCGGCCGCCATCCGCTGTTAGCCACTGTCGGACTTGTCATCGTCGTTGTGCCACTGTTAAAAATATTTTTAGGAAATGTGTTAATATCTCCAAAATGTTATAGACTCTGGAAAAAGGTTTATGGGGAGATATTTTTGCTTCAGTTGCGCTACAGAGTTTCAAGTTTCTGAAATAGATCAAGGCAGGGCGCAGGACGTTGGATCAAGTGCATGATGCATCCAAATATGCTACGACCCCAATGCTGCTAAGGGACACCTGTTTGCCACCAGCGTAAGCTGAAACCATCCCGTTTTCCAATTAATTTCATGAAATATGTACAAGAAGTACTAGCATTTGTATGTACAGTACATCCACCATCAACAATTTCCAAAGGTTTGCACATGTTTGTTCCCCCTTCCAACCAGAAACATACTGTGACGAGACATGATTGCTGCTACCCAAGTGCGCCCGGCCCAAGCTCAAGCCCATCGAGGCCCCACAAAACCCACATGTCGCTCCATCCGTCCCCGCGAGGGCCGGTGCGGCGTCGTGATCAGCTCGGGCCCCAGCAGCTGAGGTACATGGCCTTGCGGAGCGACTCATCGGCGCCGGCCTGCCTCCGGCCGTCGTCGGCGACGGCCCGCGCTGCCCCGAGCGCGGCGGCCTGGGGAGCGAGCCCGGCAAGCCGGTCCCGCGACCCCGCCCCCGCCGCCCTCTCCCTCTGCGCCCGCACGGCGGCCACCGTCGCTGCCACCCACACACGGCTCATCTTAAAATTCTACCCGATCGGTTCGTTTCCAAAGTCCTCCTACTCTGTTCTCAGCTCGCTTCGCTCTCTTCTCTGTGCTGTGCACTGCTAGCTCTGGAGGTGTGAGAATGGGGAAGAAGGGCCGGTATTTGTAGCCCGAGCGAGGGCGGTTTTGGTCATTGCGTCTGATGGTTTCGTGGCTGCTGGTTTCGGTCTTATCAGTGTGCGGTGGTGCGATATTGTCGCGGGAGAAATGGGGCGGCATGGCCGTGAGGGACCCAGCTCCGTGGGTCAGCTACAGGTGTCGAGGCTTATCGCCGGGGGCAGTGGTGACTCATCGTTTCCCATGGCTGGCCGTGGGCTCCGCCTGCTTTGTCGCCTTTGTATTCTCTTATACTATCCACTCTTGTCCACTTCCCCCGCACTTTGTTTGTTTACTGGAGTAGTCGTACAACGGAATCGTGGTTGAGAGTTTTCCTTTGCGACAAATCATGGTGAGACTTCACATGGTAATTTGCTCATCTTTTATCGGAGACAACAATAATTGGTCTCAAACTGGATCTTATCACTACAGTAATCCCGCGTTTGGTGGTACTATACGACGATAGTAGTACTCCCTCCATCACGGTTTAAAAGGCACAGTTAAATTTGCGTGTGTTTCCATAATAGACAAGGTTTAGGATGCATTGCATTTATTTCTAATAGCTAATTAGTACTTCGATATACTATTTCTATATGCATGCGTAGTGTGAATGCTATTTTTTAGCCCATCTCATAACCAATAGATAACCATCTAGGTCCCAGAAAATTTTCAAGCGCGACTTCTAAACCATGACGGAGGTAGTAGCAGTAGTTGACATGGCAATTCTCCGGTTTTACTACCACGGGACACAATAATTGGTCCTAGTCGAGAGTATGTCCAACATCTCAACTTGTACCAGTACACTTTGAGAGTAGATTCGACGAAGGGAAATGAACAGGCTTAAAACACATGCATACGAGAGACACCAATTCAGAGGTACTTTGACTCAAAAGGATTCTATAGAATTTTTTAGGGTCAGAATCCATAAGAATACTAGAAGGGTTGTGTACGCTTTGTTTTGCCCTTTGTGTTGTCGGAACTTCATACAAAAAAATTGGTTTGATGCATGCGTGAGGGTGATGATAGTGTATGTTTTCTCTTTTTTTAGTAATGTGGTGTTTTGGTGGGCTTGTTCTAGAGGTGTGATTCTGTATTAAGCAACCTACATGTATTTTGAAAAATTTCTTGTGATGTTAAGCGCATGTACTATATTAGTGGTACAATGTTGCATGTTTATGATTTTTTTTCAGATGCTGAAAGGGTCATATGTTTTTATAGGCTGACCATTGCCGATAGATTTGAGAACTCATTGACTCGGTTAAAATCATGAACCAAATTCAAAATTGGACACCTTAATCAAAACCATTGACCCAGTCAAAATTGTGAACCATATCCGAATTTTAACACCTGAATTGAATAAAAACTATGAACCAAATTCAAAACAACCACAATCAAAGTCATTGATCTAGTCAAAATTGTGAACCACGACCAAATAGAACACCTCAATTGAATAAGAGAGCTCCAAAATTAGGAGCATAGCCTATTTATATTTTATAGATGTGCTATGTTAGGTTTTGATCATATGATTGGACCATATAGGATTTTTCCCAAATGAATCACGTGTATTGTATTTCATTAGAAATCTAGCATCCACTTCAACCTCCCTTTACGATTCCTTTCTTTTTCTGTGACGTCGAGCACTCCATGCTAATCTTATAGGATTCAAATGTGCATGTCACTTTAATCCTATATTTTGCCTATTCATATGTTTGAGAATCGTGCGAATCAAAGTGGGTCTTACATGAAAAATACCCTATGGGCAAAGAGTAACTGTCGTAGGACAATCGGTCCACTATAATCCTATTATCAAATTGGATGCAATGAAGTTGTCCTTACAACTCACCCCCCCCCCCCCCCCCCCCCCCCCCCCCCCCCCCCCCCCCCCCCCCCCCACCACCACCACCACCACCACACACACACACAAAGTTGCAAACTTGTCATGACCATAAACAACAATCACTCTTAGGAGGAGTAAACAACATGCAAGTAAAACCAGCAAATAGATAAACACAATATATGTCCTCTTTCATTCTTGGATGGTTGCTCTCAAACCGTTTACCCTATTGCATGAAACTTGGTAAAATATGTACCACAATGTGATGATATCAAAACTCCACCGCTATCCAACAACATATTGACCCCTATTTTTTTTGGAAAAGGGGTGACTCCCCTCCGACAACATTTAATTGACCCCTATGACTCAAAATATAATCAAATTATACGCCTTTAAGTTTCATATAAACATATTAGACCAAGTCATTTCTGAAACTAGATGATACCCCGCGCGTTGCTGCGGGAATTTGTTGCTATATATTTTAATGCGATTTGGTTGAATGAAATTTTGCCAAGGTAATTTGTTCTCTTTAGCAATGCACAATACTGCGATCCATGTAAAAATAATGCGATGTTGCTAACAAAAAGGTGGAATATGAGTTTACCTCCAGTGGGTAGTAAGAGGCCATAAAAATTAGCTAGCAATCAATATTACGTATGTGGCATCAGCTGTATATAAAGAACTCTGTCTATGTGCACACCATTGTAAATTATACTGAATGTACTTTAAAATAACTGTAAATATTTTTTTTCAATTGGAATTAAAAAGAATTACAAATGCCATGCACCATAAAGACTTAACTTACGTATTCTCATCTATAAGATCAGAGGACAGAGAGTTAGCCTTCCATCCCAACATGAAACTGCAATGCAACATCAGGTGGGAAATGTCCAAATGGGGACTGAAAAAGCGGGATGAGGAAGAATAAGTTCCCTAAATAAGAAACGACATTCGAACATAAAAAACACGTGCATCCTGATGCTTATAAAAGGTAGAAGACTTTACATCGCCTCTGTTTATGCTAAGAGAAACCTCATATTTTGGCTCATATACGTCAAACAAATTCAGTTAAGAAAGACCTCAGACGCATAGTAGATCCAAGAAGAAAGCATGTGAGCTAATGTTTGGGATGACTTGCCTGACATTGAAGTGCGGAGAACTCAAACGGCAGTGTCACCAGTCCGCTACAGTGCCTCGGGTGGCGTCATCAAGTACGCCGGCAGTTCGATCTGCTAAAAATTGATGTGGAGACACCTCTATTTTGGGCTTGATTAGCCTTATAGATTGGGATTGCTGGCTGTAGCACACATATATCCTGAGAAGATTTTTAAGGCTTGGGATATAAGAATTTGGGGTCGGAGCATGGTGTTAAGGGATGACGAATAAGGTTGAACTTTACCTCTGCAAATGGGAGAATGGACTCGATAGGAGACTGTAGTTGGACGGCAGTCGGCAACAACGCAAATCTCGTTTCATCAGAACTCCCCACATGTCGATGGACTCGAGTTGGTCCCCCGTCCCAGCCATGGGGACGCGCCCGGCGGCCGGCGGTACTCAGAGGCCGGACGGGGAGCACACAGGTGGCCGCTGTTTCCAGACGCCGCGCTATGCAGATGGGCGACATCGACAGCAAGCTCAGATGCTGCTGCGACAGCACGTTGGGGAGATGCGATCCTCCCATCCCCTGCCCGCGGCCACTCCTTCTATATCCTCCTCCTATCCCTTCTGCGTCGAGCAAGATTTGAAAGGGGATGAGGATGCGATGTTGAGGCACTTGCCATGATTTGGAGAGGCGATCAATTATGTCTCTTCGGATGCTTGCGTTAGTTCCAGAACATATGAGCCGTCGCAAGATCACGAGTCATACGGGCATGCGAGACAACGCAGTAGTATGCGGCTCGGGAACGTGACTCACCGAGGTTGCCTCTAATTTAATTAAAAAACGTGAAGCGGACAGAAGAGAAATTAAATCATCACAAAAATAAGATGATGTGGCTAGACTAATGAGGTGGAGTGAGATGAGTGGCTGCATGTTGATTGATGATGTGGATAGCTTGTATATCAATAGAAATAAGATAGTGGAGATCAACTATTTAGGTATTATAGATCTGGTGCTCCAAGCACCACAAACAACTAATAAAGATACAATGCTCTTGAGCTAATCCAACCATGTCTAAGCCTCCAACGGACAAGATCAGTGAAGATCAAGAAGAAATTATCTATGTGGAACAGACTTCTCATCTCAGGTTGTTGGACCACTTATTTTTTTGCACCAGTAGGGAAAACATGTTCCCTGGAAACTTCAGATAGGGTAGGAACCTTATAACTCTATGGTTAAATATCTATGCCTCTACTCCTCTTCGGCATCTCTTACGCCAGCAGAAGGGAGCATCACACAACATTTTTTGGACTCGTTGTAACATTGAAGTACGGCACGCATCAGTGCTCTCATGATGACTAACTTTCCATACACTACTCCTTGAATCCCCAATATTAACCCTAACAGAGGCACTGGCATCACCATGCAATTAGAAACCCGTCAATTAGATGATCACTTGAAAAATAAAACAAAAGTGATCATTAGAGTATGTATGGTTGTTTTAAGTCAACAACATTTGCGTAAACAACAAGATGTTAACTCAAGATTGCTAAATTTGAAACAATCTGCGTAGATGTTCATGGTTTGGTAGCAAATTAGCATGGCTGTTGTATATACTCCATGAAATCAATTTTGGACTGGATGACAGAGCAAATTAGAAGAGTTAACTCTTGTGGGGGATTCATATGAGCAAGATAATGTTTGTTGCAGTAATCTCTTGCATTACAATAAAAATAATCCATGACTCCATCTGCTTTTGACTTGGTGACTCTTGCTACCAAGCAATAGTATACACTCAAGTCAGTAGTGCCTCTCCAAAGTGGGGAATGTTGCCAACCCTTGTCAAGGCGATGATTTGAGGATGTTGCATTGCCACTGACAAAATTGATAGCTCGCATGAAATATGTATGGTTACGATTAGAGGCTAGTGAATCTAGTAAATGATTAATAATCCACCAATTCATGTTCACCAATTATAATTATATCCCGCAAGTCTCGTGACTCCTTTGTATTTAGTGATGGTACATTCTAAGGGCATTTCTAACCGATCCCCTAAAAATAGCGGAGTATCCGGCGGAGTAAAAGCTTAGTGGAGTATATATACTCAACTAAAATTTCGTCGGACCTAGCCGATCCCCTATATATGACGGAGTAAAAAATAGTTGCATTTCATTTTCGGCCACCGAAACACATTTCTTTGCTTCTTTATTTCATTCAACGACATTGGAGTACATAATTCACCAATTCTTTGCCACGAGAGCAAGACTAAGAAAGCAAGAACCACAATTAGACATTTCAAAATATATTCAATTTTCTTAACTACTCCCACTAGTTGGATTAATATCTTCTCTATGTCTTCATTGTTGATCTGCGGCTTCTCGATCTTGGACACTTCTTTCTTCTTTGATTCTAAAGAAGTAGATGTTGCTTCGCATCTAATCTCACCTCTAGTCTGATCTCTAGCTTCGATTTTAACAATGAGCGCACAGACATCTATCAACTTTTGTGCTATCAACAGATCAATGTTTTCTTCCCAATACCAAAACTTGCATCCCTCCTACACACAATTTTGAGCAAGCAATGAGCTACCGAAATTGCGCCGAATCCGGTGTACAACCGAATCAAAACAAGCACATACTTTGTGCACTTGAAGAAAACCTATTCGGGATGTTGCGGCGTGGTAGAAACTTGGCCCACCACCCGCCGCGTGCAGTCGTATCACTGTATGACCGGCAAGGTTGATGTAGGGTGGCTATTTATAACCGATGGAGCAAGCTCTAGGGATGATATGACTATTGGAGGCTCACTCACAACGTCAAGATAACACATGGCTAACTATCAGTTTCTAAACAGGCCACTCATGTGGATTGTCTTGCCACGCAAGACATCCAGCTTCAGCGAGGCATTGAACTAATGGGTCCCGAAGAATTACATCTCGGACTTCGAAGCCAAATGAACTCATATTTGAACTCTCAAATTCTTCACTCGAAGATTTAGGTTTGGATTGAGCACACATTAGAAGAGTTGAATCTAACTTTCACTTAGACCCCTCTTAATAATATGTTTGTCCTATTTACTCAGATAGAAGTAAAAACTAGTAAACAAAAGTCCAATCTTTTGCTTCACATTTGTCAATGAACTTCGTGTTGGGGAACGCAGTAATTTCAAAAAAAAATCCTACGCACACGCAAGATCTATCATGGTGATGCATAGAAACGAGAGGGGAGAGTGTAGTCCACGTACCCTCGTAGACCGTAAGCGGAATCGTTATGACAACGTGGTTGATGTAGTCGTACGACTTCGCGATCCGAACGATCCTAGTACCAAAAGTATGGCACCTCCGTGATCTACACACGTTCGGGTCGGTGACGTCCCACGAACTCTCGATCCAGCTAAGTGTCGAGGGAGAGTTTCGTGAGCACGACGGCGTGATGACGATGATGATGAATTTACCGGCGCAGGGCTTTGCCTAAGCACTATGAAGATTTGACCGGGGTGGATTATGGTGGAGGGGGGCACCGCACACGGCTAAGACAGATGTTTGTTGTGTGTTCTAGGGTGCCCCCTGCCCCCGTATATAAAGGAGTAAGGGGGAAGGCCGGCCGGCCCTAGGGCGCACCAAGGAGGGGAGGAATCCTCCTCCTAGTAGGAGTAGGGTCCCTCCTTTCCTAGTAGTTTCTACTAGGGGGGGGGGGGGGGGGGGGGGGGGAAGGAAAGGGGGGGGGGGGCGCCACCCTCCTCCTAGTCCAATTCGGACTCAAGGGGGAAGTGAAGGAAATATGCCCTAGAGGCAATAATAAAGTTATTATTTATTTCCTTATATCATGATAAATGTTTATTATTCATGCTAGAATTGTATTAACCGGAAACATAATACTTGTGTGAATACATAGACAAACTAAACGTCACTGGTATGCCTCTACTTGACTAGCTCGTTAATCGAAGATGGTTATGTTTCCTAACCATAGACATGTGATGTCATTTGATTAACGGGATCACATCTTTAGAAGAATGATGTGATTGACATGACCCATTCCATTAGCTTCGCACCCGATCATTTAGTATGTTGCTATTGCTTTCTTCATGACTTATACATGTTCCTTTGACTATGAGATTATGCAACTCCCGTTTGCCAGAGGAACACTTTATGTGCTACCAAACGTCACAACATAACTGGGTGATTATAAAAGTGCTCTACAGGTGTCTCCAAAGGTACATGTTGGGTTGGCGTATTTCGAGATTAGGATTTGTCACTCCGATTGTCAGAGAGGTATCTCTGGGCCCTCTCGGTAATGCACATCACTTAAGCCTTGCAAGCAATGCAACTAATGAGTTAGCTGTGAGATGATGTATTACGGAACGAGTAAAGAGACTTGCCAATAATGAGATTGAACTAGGTATTGAGATACCGACGATCGAATCTCGGGCAAGTAACATACCGATGACAAAGGGAACAACGTATGTTGTTATGCGGTCTGACCGATAAAGATCTTCGTAGAATATGTAGGAGCCAATATGAGCATCCAGGTTCCGCTATTGGTTATTGACCGGAGACGTGTCTCGGTCATGTCTACATTGTTCTCGAACCCCTAAGGTCCGCACACTTAACGTTACGATGACAGTTTCATTATGAGTTTATATATTTTATTGTACCGAAGGTTGTTCGGAGTCCCGGATATGATCACGGACATGACGAGGAGTCTCGAAATGGTCGAGACATAAAGATCGATATATTGGACGGCTATATTCGGACACCGGAAGTGTTTCGGATAATTTCGGAGAAAACCGGAGTGCCGGAAGAGTTACCGGAACCCCCCGAGGAAGTATTGGGCCTTAGTGGGCCCGAGGGGAGAGAGAGGGCAGCAGCCCAGGAGGTGGCGCGCCCCCTCCCATGAGGAGTCTGAATTGGACTAGGGGAGGGGTGCGCGGCCCCTCTTTCCCTCTCCCTCTCCCTCTCTTTCCTTTCCCCTTCTCTCTTCCTAGTTGGACTAGGAAAAGGGAGTCCTACTCCTACTAGGAGGAGGACTCCCCCCTCCTTGGCACGCCCCAAGGGACGGCCGGCCTCCCCCCTTGCTCCTTTATATACGGGGGCAGGGGGCACCTCTATACACACAAGTTGATCTTCATGATCGTTCTCTTAGCCATGTGTGGTGCCCCCCTCCACCATAATCCTCGATAATATTGTAGCGGTGCTTAGGCGAAGCCCTGCGACGGTAGAACATCAAGATCGTCACCACGCCGTCGTGCTGACAGAACTCTTCCCCGACACTTTGCTGGATCAGAGTCCGGGGATCGTCATCAAGTTGAACGTGTGCTAGAACTCGGAGGTGTCGTAGTTTCGGTGCTTGATCGGTCGGGCCCTGAAGACGTACGACTACATCAACTGCGTTGTGCTAACGCTTCCGCTTCCGGTCTACGAGGGTACGTAGACAACACTCTCCCCTCTCGTTGCTATGCATCACCATGATCTTGCGTGTGCGTAGGGAAAATTTGAAATTACTACGTTCCCCAACAGTGGCATCCGAGCCTAGGTTTTATGTGTTGATGTTATATGCACGAGTAGAACACAAGTGAGTTGTGGGCGATATAAGTCATATTGCTTACCAGCATGTCATACTTTGGTTCGGCGGTATTGTTGGATGAAGCGGCCCGGACCGACATTACACGTACGCTTACGCGAGACTGGTTCTACCGACGTGCTTTGCACACAGGTGGCTGGCGGGTGTCAGTTTCTCCAACTTTAGTTGAACTGAGTGTGGCTACGCCCGGTCCTTGCGAAGGTTAAAACAGCACCAACTTGACAAACTATAGTTGTGGTTTTGATGCGTAGGTAAGATTGGTTCTTGCTTAAGCCCGTAGCAGCCACGTAAAACTTGCAACAAACAAAGTAGAGGACGTCTAACTCGTTTTTGCAGGGCATGTTGTGATGTGATATGGTCAAGAAATGATGCTAAATTTTATTGGGCCATTTGCATTTCTGTCCCTAACTCGAACCACCTAATCAGATATACCCCTAATTCGAAAGCCTGCTCAAATTTGCCCCTCCGCCGTTAGGTGCCCTTATAGAAATGCCCTTCTACGCCGTTACCGTCCGGTCAAACAGCTTTGACCGTCCTAAAAAAAATAGCAAAAAAAATCTAAAAAAATCTAAATTTTTGTGAGATCGAAGATACTCATGTGCCCAAGGTGTGTGCAAATTTTCGTGCTATTTGGACATTCCAGGAGCTCGTGGCGAGAAAAAACAGTTAATCTGCACGCTTGTGAACAATAAATTTGAAATAAAATAGCAAGAAAAATTAAAAAAATATGATTTTTTTTGGCATCAAAGTGGCTTGGGTGCACAAGGTGCTTGCAAGTTTTTGTGATCAAATGACATGCGAGGAGCTCTAGCAAGAAAAAAGAAAATAGTCATTTTTTCCAAGTTTTTTCCCGAGCCAATTTTTTTTTTCTCCACAAGCCCCTTCAATGTCCAAAAACAACAAAAATTTGCATGCAGCTTGCAGACTCGCGCCTCTTTGATGCCAAAAAAATTCATATTTTTTTTAATTTTCTTGCTATTTTTTGAATTTACTGTTCACAGGCTTACATATTTATTGTTTTTCCTCTGACATGAGCTCCTGGAATGTACAAACAGCACAAAACTTTTCACGCACCTTGCAAACCTGAGTATCTTTGATCCCACAAATTTTCAGATTTTTTAGAATTTTTTTGCTATTTTTTTCAGGATGGTCAAAGCCCTTTGACCTGCTTTGACCGGACGGTAACGACACAGAAGGGTATTTCTGTAAGTGCACCTAACTGCGGAGGGGCAAATTTGAGCAGGCTTTGAAATTAGGGGTAAATCTGAGAGTGGGCGCAAATTAGTGGCATAGATGTAAATGTCCCAATTTTATTGTATGAGATGATCATGTTTTGTAACCGAGTTATCGGTAACTGGCAGGAGCCATATGGTTGTCGCTTTATTGTATGCGATGCAATCGCCCTATAATGCTTTACTTTATCACTAAGCGGTAACGATAGTCGTAGAAGCATAAGATTGGCGAGACGACAACGATGCTACGATGGAGATCAAGGTGTCGCGCCGGTGACGATGGTGATCATGACGATGCTTCGGAGATGGAGATCACAAGCACAAGATGATGATGGCCATATCATATCACTTATATTGATTGCATGTGATGTTTATCTTTTATGCATCTTATCTTGCTTTGATTGACGGTAGCATTATAAGATGATCTCTCACTAAATTTCAAGATAAAAGTGTTCTCCCTGAGTATGCACAGTTGCCAAAGTTCGTCGTGCCCAGACACCACGTGATGATCGGGTGTGATAAGCTCTACGTCCATCTACAATGGGTGCAAGACAGTTTTACACACGCAGAATACTCGGGTTAAACTTGACGAGCCTAGCATATGCAGATATGGCCTCGGAACACTGAGACTGAAAGGTCGAGCGTGAATCATATAGTAGATATGATCAACATAGTGATGTTCACCATTGAAAACTACTCCATTTCACGTGATGATCGGTTGTGGTTTAGTTGATTTGGATCACGTGATCACGTGGATGATAAGAGGGATGTCTATCTAAGTGGGAGTTCTTAAGTAATATGATTAATTGAACTTAAATTTATCATGAACTTAGTACCTGATAGTATCTTGCTTGTTTATGTTTAATTGTAGATAGATGGCCCGTGCTGTTGTTCCGTTGAATTTTAATGCGTTCCTTGAGAAAGCAAAGTTGAAAGATGATGGTAGCAATTACACGGACTGGGTCCATAACTTGAGGATTATCTTTATTGCTGCAGAGAAGAATTACGTCCTAGAAGCACTGCTGGGTGCCAGGCCTGCTGCAGATGCTGCTGACAACGTTAAGAACGTTTGGCAGAGTAAAGTTGATGACTACTCGATAGTTCAGTGTGCCATGCTTTACGGCTTAGAACCGGGACTTCAACGACGTTTTGAACGTCATGGAGCATATGAGATGTTCTAGGAGTTGAAGTTAATATTTCAAGCAAATGCCCGGATTGAGAGATATGAAGTCTCCAACAAGTTCTATAGCTGCAAGATGGAGGAGAACAGTTCTGTCAGTGAGCATATACTCAAAATGTCTGGGTATAATAATCACTTGATTCAACTGGGAGTTAATCTTCCGGATGATTGCGTCATTGACAGAATTCTCCAATCACTTCCACCTAGCTACAAGAGCTTCATGATGAACTATAATATACAAGGGATGGATAAAACAATTCCCGAGCTCTTCACAATGCTAAAAACTGCGGAGGTAGAAATCAAGAAGGAGCATCAAGTGTTGATGGTCAACAAGACCACTAGTTTCAAGAAAAAGGGCAAGGTGAAGAAGAAGGGGAACTTCAAGAAGAACAGCAAGCAAGTTGCTGCTCAGGAGAAGAAACCCAAGTCTGGTCCTAAGCCTGAAACTGAGTGCTTTTACTGCAAGCAGACTGGTCACTGGAAGCGGAACTGCCCCAAGTATTTGGCGGATAAGAAGGATGGCAAGGTGAACAAAGGTATATGTGATATACATGTTATTGATGTGTACCTTACTAGAGCTCACAGTAGCACCTGGGTATTTGATACTGGTTCTGTTGCTAATATTTGCAACTCGAAACAGGGACTACGGATTAAGCGAACACTGGCGAAGGACGAGATGACGATGCGTGTGGGAAATGGTTCCAAAGTCGATGTGATCGCAGTCGGCACGCTACCTCTACATCTACCATCGGGATTAGTATTAGACCTAAATAATTGTTATTTGATGCCAGCGTTAAGCATGAACATTATATCTGGATCTTGTTTGATGCGAGACGGTTATTCATTTAAATCAGAGAATAATGGTTGTTCTATTTATATGAGTAATATCTTTTATGGTCATGCACCCTTGAAAAGTGGTCTATTTTTGATGAATCTCGATAGTAGTGATACACATATTCATAATGTTGAAGCCAAAAGATGCAGAGTTGATAATGATAGTGCGACTTATTTGTGGCACTGCCGTTTAGGTCATATCGGTGTAAAGCACATGAAGAAACTCCATACTGATGGACTTTTGGAACCACTTGATTATGAATCACTTGGTACTTGCGAACCGTGCCTCATGGGCAAGATGACTAAAACACCGTTCTCCGGTACTATGGAGAGAGCAACAGATTTGTTGGAAATCATACATACAGATGTATGTGGTCCAATGAATGTTGAAGCTCGTGGTGGATATCGTTATTTTCTCACCTTCACAGATGATTTAAGCAGATATGGGTATATCTACTTAATGAAACATAAGTCTGAAACATTTGAAAAGTTCAAAGAATTTCAGAGTGAAGTTGAAAATCATCGTAACAAGAAAATAAAGTTTCTACGATCTGATCGTGGAGGAGAATATTTGAGTTACGAGTTTGGTCTACATTTGAAACAATGTGGAATAGTTTCGCAACTCACGCCACCCGGAACACCACAGCGTAATGGTGTGTCCGAACGTCGTAATCATACTTTACTTGATATGGTACGGTCTATGATGTCTCTTACAGATTTACCGCTATCGTTTTGGGGTTATGCTTTAGAGACGGCCACATTCACGTTAAATAGGGCACCATCAAAATCCGTTGAGACGACGCCTTATGAACTGTGGTTTGGCAAGAAACCAAAGTTGTCGTTTCTAAAAGTTTGGGGCTGCGATGCTTATGTGAAAAAACTTCAACCTGATAAGCTCGAACCCAAATTGGAGAAATGTGTCTTCATAGGATACCCAAAGGGGACAGTTGGGTACACCTTCTATCATAGATCCGAAGGCAAGACATTTGTTGCTAAGAATGGATCCTTTCTAGAGAAAGAGTTTCTCTCAAAAGAAGTGAGTGGGAGGAAAGTAGAACTTGATGAGGTAACTATATTTGCTCCCTTATTGGAAAGTAGTACATCACAGAAACCGGTTTCTGTGACACCTACACCAATTAGTG
Organism: Triticum urartu; assembly: GCF_003073215.2. Taxonomy (NCBI): domain Eukaryota; kingdom Viridiplantae; phylum Streptophyta; class Magnoliopsida; order Poales; family Poaceae; genus Triticum; species Triticum urartu. The sequence continues at coordinate 191,417,059 of NC_053023.1, forward strand.
AGGAAGTTAATGATGATGATCATGAAACCTCGGAACAAGTTACTACTGAACCTCGTAGATCAACCAGAGTAAGATCCGCACCAGAGTGGTACGGTAATCCTGTTCTGGAAGCCATGCTACTAGATCATGATGAACCTGCGAACTATGAAGAAGCGATGGTGAGCCCAGATTCCGCAAAATGGCTTGAAGCCATGAAATCTGAGATGGGATCCATGTATGAGAACAAAGTGTGGACTTTGGTTGACTTGCCCAATGATCGGCAAGCAATTGAGAATAAATGGATCTTCAAGAAGAAGACTGACGCTGACGGTAATGTTACTGTCTACAAAGCTCGACTTGTCGCAAAAGGTTTTCGACAAGTTCAAGGGATTGACTATGATGAGACCTTCTCACCCATAGTGATGCTTAAATCTGTCTGAATCATGTTAGCAATTGCCGCATTTTATGATTATGAAATTTGGCAGATGGATGTCAGAACTGCATTCCCGAATGGATTTCTGGAAGAAGAGTTGTATATGATGCAACCGGAAGGTTTTGTCGATCCAAAGGGAACTAACAAAGTGTGCAAGCTCCAGCGATCCATTTATGGACTGGTGCAAGCCTCTCGGAGTTGGAATAAACGCTTTGATAGTGTGATAAAAGCATTTGGTTTTGTACTGACTTTTGGAGAAGCCTGTATTTACAAGAAAGTGAGTGGGAGCTCTATAGCATTTCTGATATTATATGTGGATGACACATTACTAATCGGAAATGATATAGAATTTCTGGATAGCATAAATGGATACTTGAATAAGAGTTTTTCAATGAAAGACCTCGGTGAAGCTGCTTACATATTGGGCATTAAGATATATAGAGATAGATCAAGACGCTTAATTGGACTTTCACAAAGCACATACCTTGACAAAGTTTGGAAGAAGTTCAAAATGGATCAAGCAAAGAAAGGATTCTTGCCTGTGTTACAAGGTGTGAAGTTGAGTAAGACTCAATGCCCGACCACTGCAGAAGATAGAGAGAAAATGAAAGATGATCCCTATGCTTCAGCCATAGGCTCTATCATGTATGCAATGCTGTGTACCAGACCTGATGTGTGTCTTGCTATAAGTCTAGCAGGGAGGTACCAAAGTAATCAAGGAGTGGATCACTGGACAGCGGTCAAGAACATCCTGAAATATCTGAAAAGGACTAAGGATATGTTTCTCGTATATGGAGGTGACAAAGAGCTCATCGTAAATGGTTACATTGATGCAAGCTTTGACACTGATACGAACGATTCTACCGGATACGTATTTACATTAAACGGTGGAGCTGTCAGTTGGTGCAGTTCTAAACAAAGCGTCGTGGCGGGATCTACATGTGAAGCGGAGTACATAGCTGATTCGGAAGCAGCAAACGAAGGAGTCTGGATGAAGGAGTTCATATCCGATCTAGGTGTCATACCTAGTGCATCGGATCCAATGAAAATCTTTTGTGACAATACTGGTGCAATTGCCTTGGCAAAGGAATCCAGATTTCACAGGAGAACCAAAGACATCAAGAGACGCTTCAACTCCATCCGGGATCTAGTCCAGGTGGGAGACATAGAGATTTGCAAGATACATACGGATCTGAATGTAGCAGACCCGTTGACTAAGCCTCTTCCACAAGCAAAACATGATCAGCACCAAGGCTCCATGGGTGTTAGAATCATTACTGTGTAATCTAGATTATTGAATTTAGTGCAAGTGGGAGACTGAAGGAAATATGCCCTAGAGGCAATAATAAAGTTATTATTTATTTCCTTATATCATGATAAATGTTTATTATTCATGCTAGAATTTTATTAACCGGAAACATAATACTTGTGTGAATACATAGACAAACTAAACGTCACTAGTATGCCTCTACTTGACTAGCTCGTTAATCGAAGATGGTTATGTTTCCTAACCATAGACATGTGTTGTTATTTGATTAACGGGATCACATCATTAGGAGAATGATGTGATTGACATGACCCATTCCATTAGCTTAGCACCCGATCGTTTAGTATGTTGCTATTGCTTTCTTCATGACTTATACATGTTCCTGTGACTATGAGATTATGAAACTCCCGTTTGCCGGAGGAACACTTTGTGTGCTACCAAACGTCACAACGTAACTGGGTGATTATAAAGGTGCTCTATAGGTGTCTCCAAAGGTACATGTTGGGTTGGCGTATTTCGAGATTAGGATTTGTCACTCCGATTGTCGGAGAGGTATCTCTGGGCCCTCTCGGTAATGCACATCACTTAAGCCTTGCAAGCAATGCAACTAATGAGTTAGCTGCGAGATGATGTATTACGAAACGAGTAAAGAGACTTGCCGATAACGAGATTGGACTAGGTATTGAGATACCGACGATCGAATCTCGGGCAAGTAACATACCGATGACAAAGGGAACAACGTATGTTGTTATGCGGTCTGACCGATAAAGATCTTCGTAGAATATGTAGGAGCCAATATGAGCATCCAGGTTCCGCTATTGGTTATTGACCGGAGACGTGTCTCAGTCATGTCTACATTGTTCTCGAACCCGTAGGGTGCGCACGCTTAACGTTACGATGACAGTTTCATTATGAGTTTATATATTTTGATGTACCGAAGGTTGCTCGGAGTCCCGGATATGATCACGGACATGATGAGGAGTCTCGAAATGGTCGAGACATAAAGATCGATATATTGGACGGCTATATTCGGACACCGGAAGTGTTTCGGGTGATATCGGAGAAAACCGGAGTGCCGGAAGGGTTACCGGAACCCCCCGAGGAAGTATTGGGCCTTAGTGGGCCTGAGGGGAGAGAGAGGGCAGCAGCCCAGGAGGTGGCGCGCCCCCTCCCATGAGGAGTCCGAATTGGACTAGGGGAGGGGGGGCGCGGCCCCTCTTCCCCTCTCCCTCTCCCTCTCTTTCCTTTCCCCTTCTCTCTTCCTAGTTGGACTAGGAAAAGGGAGTCCTACTCCTACTAGGAGGAGGACTCCCCCCTCCTGCACGCCCCAAGGGCCGGCCGGCCTCCCCCCTTGCTCCTTTATATACGGGGGCAGGGGGCACCTCTATACACACAAGTTGATCTTCGTGATCGTTCTCTTAGCCGTGTGCGGTGCCCCCCTCCACCATAATCCTTGATAATATTATAGCGGTGCTTAGGCAAAGCCCTGCGACGGTAGAACATCAAGATCGTCACCACGCCGTCGTGCTGACGGAACTCTTCCCCGACACTTTGCTGGATCGGAGTCCGGGGATCGTCATCGAGCTGAACGTGTGCTAGAACTCGGAGGTGTCGTAGTTTCGGTGCTTGATTGGTCGGGCCGTGAAGACGTACGACTACATCAACCGCGTTGTGCTAACGCTTTTGCTTCCGGTCTACGAGGGTACGTAGACAACACTCTCCCCTCTCGTTGCTATGCATCACCATGATCTTGTGTGTGCGTAGGGAAATTTTGAAATTACTACGTTCCCCAATAGGAGGGGGCGCGCGGCCTGCCCTGGCCACCCCTCTCTCTCCACTAAGGCCCATCTAGGCCCACTAGTTCCCCCGGGGGGGTCCGGTAACCCTCCAGCACTCCGGTTTTCTCCAAAATCACCCGGAACACTTCCGGTGTCCGAATATAGCCGTCCAATATATCAATCTTTATGTCTCGACCATTTAGATACTCCTCGTGATGTCCATGGTCATATCCGGGACTCCGAACTATCTTCGGTACATCAAAACACATAAACTCATAATACCGATCGTCACCAAACGTTAAGCGCGCGGACCTACGGGTTCGAGAACTATGCAGACATGACCGAGACTTGTCTCCGGTCAATAAACAATAGCGGAACCTAGATGCTCATATTGGTTCCTACATACTCTACGAAGATCTTTATCGGTCAAACCGCATAACAACATACGTTGTTCCATTTGTCATCGGTATGTTACTTGCCCGAGATTCAATCGTTGGTATCATCATACCTAGTTCAATTTCATTACTGGCAAGTCTCTTTACTCATTCTGTAATGCATCATCCCGCAACTAACTCATTAGTCACATTGCTTGCAAGGCTTATAGTGATGTGCATTACCGAGAGGGCCCAGAGATACCTCACCGACAATCGGAGTGACAAATCCTTATCTCGATCTATGCCAACTCAACAAACACCATTGGAGACACCTGTAGAGCATCTTTATGATCACCCAGTTACGTTGTGACGTTTGATAGCACACTAAGTGTTCCTCCGGTATTCGGGAGTTGCATAATCTCATAGTCATATGAACATGTATAAGTTATGGAGAAAGCAATAGCAATATACTAAACGATCATAGTGCTAAGCTAACAGATGGGTTAAGTCAATCACATCATTCTCTATTGATGTGATCTCGTTTATCAAATGACAACTCTTTGTTCATGGTTAGGAAACTTAACCATCTTTGATTAATGAGCTAGTCAAGTAGAGGCATACTAGTGACACTCTGTTTGTCTATGCATTCACACATGTACTAAGTTTCCGGTTAATACAATTCTAGCATAAATAATAAACATTTATCATGATATAAGGAAATATAAATAACAACTTTATTATTACCTCTAGGGCATATTTCACTCACTTCGTTAGCGTCAAATGGGCATTCCATGTTCTTCAATGTATCCACACCATTTTTAGGGGTCATAACTCTTTGTTAAACCAAATTCTCGGAGACTATCACCTGTGTATATTCACAAACATATTAGTTCCTTAACTGTTTCGTCCATAAAATCATTCAAAACCCTCAAGGGGCACTAGATGCACTAATGACACTAATTAGTAGGTGTGTGTGTGCGTGAGAGAGAGAGAGTCTTGCCTTCTCTTAGCTACGAGATGGTATCTTATGAAGAAAGCTAAGACATTTGTCCATTGTACATGTTGTCTTATCTTATTTACATGTTTTTAGTTTTAATTTTGCATGTCCCTCAATTTTAGGATGTTGTAGCATTAAATGGTAGAGATAACACTAACAGATAATCCATTGTTTAAGCAAACTGAGTGTAGCTCATATGACTAGGTTCCTTGTGGTTAAACCTGCCCAGCCGGATTCAAGTCCTAGATTGGATACGTGTGGTTGCATTTTATTGTATATATTTCAGACTTCTCGACACTATTCTTTCGTAGGTATGGTGTGCCCGTCGATTATGAGGCATCTATGGGGACTTTATCAGTCTCAAAATATTTCTACTCGGTGTCTCAAAGGTGCTCATAAGGGTAATATCTATGTACATGTATATGGATGAGTGTGCGTCTACGTTTGTACTTTATTCCTAATAAAGAAACATTGTATAACATGCATATATTATTGCCTTCACTAAATAATGTGCAACACACAAGAAAAGACCGTCTAATCAACCATTGTACATGCCTTAATAGATTAGCTGATAAACCTCACTTTAGGTGTGGATCCAACCTTGCACCTAAAATTTTCCAATAGGTCTTTCAACACCAGGTTTGAACCAGATGACGCCATTTGCATCTTGGTTATCATCCCCCCTTCTCGTTTGGTTGTTTGTTGGTCTCTTTTGCCCTCCTACATTAGCCACTAAGCAACTGAAGAAGAGGGAAATGGAGACTTATGTCGATGGTGAGGATTATGCCCGAGTGTCGATGGTGAAGCAACTCTGGCGAGGTGTTGGCTGCAATAGGACTGTATTGTAATCTAGTTTCAGCCTCTATATAGGGCCATTCTTGTAAAAAGGAGGACATGAATGTAAATGTTTTTTCTTTCCGAATCCTCTTTGAAGTGGTGTATCACTTTTGACATAGCCACACATTTTGGGGGGCTTTTTTTAAACACAGTACACATGCAGACGTTCATATATACGCACATACATTCATCGCTATGAACACACGCACGCATACCCTACCACTATGGTCACCTTCTAGAGACAAAGCCGGCACATCATTTTGAGATTGACAAAGTCACCACAGACATTTTCGTAGTCGACCGAACGTCTTCTCCCACCGAACGCACATCGCCGCAAGGACCGGAAGAATGCCAGGAAAATGCAAGCACCAATGTCAAGTGTGGGACTTGATCTCTGGTGGGCAGGGGATACTACTTTCTTCCTAACCATTTAACCACAGGCTGGTTCACGCATTTTGAGAGACCTTGGGTCGTGTTTCTCTTTTTAAAAAAGCTCCTCTTGGTTCGGCTCTTCTTTCGAGAAGCCATCCGAACCAGTGGTTCAACATTTCAGCTAAGATATCAATGGCCCTCAAGTGCTGAACTTATGGACTGAGTTGGGCTCCTACATCTCACCTATGTATCAAAGAAGTAGTGCATCCAAAATCGTATGAGAAGATATATAACCAAGTACTGAATGAAAATGCTAAATGGAGGACGAGCACCATAAAACTCTTTTTTCTGAAAATTTCAAAAATCATATTTTTGAAGTTTCAGAAAATTCTAAAAAATCACACACCTTCATACGGATGTAGTACACTACATGTGTCTAAACTTTCAAAATGAAATAGATTACTGTTCACCATTTTGAAAATCATAACTTTGTTTTTTTAGTGTAGCTCTCACCAAAATGTTTCATTGCCAAACTTTATACACATGTAAAGTACGGTCATATGAACTTGTAGAATTATTTTAGGATTTTAAAAACTAAAAAAAATGTGACTTGATTTTTTTTAAAGAGCTCCATGGAGCTCGTCCTCGAGAACACCCTACTCCAAAATGAAAATGCTCAAATGTAGTTTTTCCTGCTTGACCTCTACCGGAGGTACTAACTCGTTGTGGCTCTACCAGAAAGCAAAACCTTGATGTAATTTCTCTTTGCTTGACCTCTTTCTTCTTTGAGCCCCTCACAAGTCACAAATAAAAGATCAGATAATTGGATTTCATACCGAGAGAGCGTAATAGTGTTGACATTTATTGTCCGTCTTCTTTCATTAGCTCAGACTTTTAAAACAACTGGCTGGTGCATGAAATCAGTTCGGTATTCGAGCCAAGTGATCTCCAGTTCAAGATTCTGCCAACATGGTATTATTTTTTTTTCGGCCTACAGCGGTCCCACGTTTAAGGACTAAAGAAGCTTAGAGCTGAGGTGAAGTATTGAAATATATTGTTTAGTTATATTCATCAGTTTAGACTTTTGGAGCAATTGGCCGGAGTATGAATTCAATAATAGTTAGATCGATACTCAGAATCACGAGATACTTTCGGCCAGAACTCCAGATCATGTATTCACCCGTGTCAAAAGAAAAGTCATGTATTTACAGCTTGTCAACCTAGCCTAACATGGGCCCCAGCAGCTGAGGTACATGACCATCCTCAGCGACTCCTCGGCGGCAACCGAGACGCCATCGACCTTGACGGCCGACGACCGGACAGCCACCACCGGCAGGCCCCGCTTCGCCGCCGCCGAGCACGGCTTGGCCACCTGCTCCTTGAGCTCCATGGCCGCGCCCAGAGTCACCGCCATGTATGCCTTGTTCGCCATTGCAAACCTCATTTCCTTGCCCTGAAAAAGATAGAGATCTCAAAAAGATACGTGCTAGTTCTACTTCCACAGTTCCACTACCTGCAACTCAAAGTCTGTCTCTCAACTGTGACGTTTCTGGAGTGTTTGATGTGTGGAGGGAGAAGGCAGGTGACAGGCGAGCCGTATATATACAGCCGCTGCGACAACATGGGCTATTTTCAATGGCCAATTGTTTTGCAGGCAGCCGTGGAAACAGGTGGCGAGTAGACCACTGGTTCGTTCGATCCAGTGGGTGTGGCTCCTCATCCTGAGGCCGGTGCCTGGTTTGGATATGGACCTGCAGTTATGGTCGCTTGTCTTCTCTGCAGCATCCAGTCGATGGTTGATCCATGAAAATCGCATGCAGATACTGTTACTGATGTGGATAAGTTCTAACCGTGCTGACATGGAACTTCATCCTAATCCGAGCTTGTTGCTGCATGTGCCGCTCCGTTCTTTTCCTCTGACATTGTCAAAGTAAACCATCAGGATGGGTACAGCTCTTCGTACTAGTTTGCCATTGGCTAGTTAAACAAGTGAGATAAGCATCAATCGCCAACGGATATGTGTAGCAGCTACCATTTTTTACATACGACAGGAGCTCTGCTATTATTCAAGAAACTGGTTGAAAAACAGTTTATGTTCAGACGTACTCCCTTTTAGTGATCTAAAAGATCTTTTACTACACTATTCCCTAGCAATATTTAGGATAGTTTACGGAGGCAGTACATATTAGTTTTGCACGTCTCTTTCAGTGTTTTGGAGCTCTCACGGATGCCTTTGCTTAGTTGACAAAACTAGCATCACTAGCAATATTATTAACCGGCTAAAGAATCAACATCGTCCATATCCGTCAGGTATAATTTTGGACGTCATGTGCAGTTTATATTGTTCATTAACTAGGATTAGTTGTTGGGCCAGCCTTACCTATTAACAGTAATTAAACTGTCAAGGACTGAAGATAAGTGCATAAGTTACCAGTTGCGTCGCGTATATTATATGGATTACAGATCTTCTGAATCTCATCTGGTAACATCATTGTCGTTGCTTTCTGGTCACGCTCTACATTTTTTTCCTGCACAAGTGGACGTCGCTGTCAAAAAGTTTGTTATCCTTTGGACTTAGAATATTTATGTTTCTGTTTGTAAATGTATGTCGTTTTGCATTAATACAAACTTTCAAGCTTTTACAACTAAAATAAGTAAAGCTATCTATGTTGATTAAGTGAAAGTTGGCACTAAATGGTTCATTGTGTCGGCCAGACTTTTAAAAGTAATATTCTGACAATATTTTTCTTCACAATATATTGACAATCTTCTGTGATCAAATTTGAACCTAAAAATTGCATATTGTAGGATATGTACATGTTCACAAGAATATACATCTCTGCATAGTGAAAGTACACTAGGAGGTAATTTATGTTCTCAGGAAAGTAAATGGTGGATTTTATTGGCTCAAATTAGAGCATCAAGAGAATGCAGAACACAATAAACACACATCTGACCTCTGCACAATTAAGATGCACACATCCAACATAAATGCACGCACATAAAAACATGCCAGCAAATAGTAAATTCATACAAGACCAAAGTTATGCGTACGCGAGGAAAAACCCCCGTAAAACAATCAAATACATGGTTGGCAAAGTACAACAATGACATTGGCACCAACCATCTCATGACATCACACGGACAACGAGATTCTTCGACATCAACACCTTAAAGGAGTGGCGCTCAAGCGCATTCGTCACTGGATCCTAATCTATTTTTTCACCCTGAAGAACCAGTCTAAGTACATCCGAGCAATGTCTTCAATAAGGTAATCATGTAAAAACATCATCATTGCCAGGTACATAAACAACTCGAGTCTAACATAGGCTTTCACCCTAGAGCCCGAGACCGGATGCTCGAGTAGCACCACCACTTTTCCACGATCTCAGTAGCTACATGCGATGTGCGACCCCGGCAGCTGCACAGCCATCCCTCCGTGTCAATCCATTGTCCATAGTTTACATCTCACTACCAAAGGCAACCACCGGATCTGAGAGGAACCCTCACAAAGACTTTTCGGTGGCCATCGCAATCCGTGGTGTGGCCACCGCTTTAGAAACACCAACGACAGAGCACACCACCTCGCCAGAGAGAGCTCTACCCAGGCCCATTGGTCCAAGGGCCAACATGGTCAAAAGATCACAAAAGGCAAATCACCATTGCTGGATCAGTAGCGAATAGTCGCTAGATCAACATCGTGCCTCCCGATTGAAGCACTATGCACGCACCGAGCACGCCAGCCGTTGTGCCTCCCGACGAGCGTCGCTTGGGACACGTCGCATAGCACACCTGATGTCGTGTCGCCGGGATCAGAAGCCAATGTCGTCATGATCTACGCTGCCTTGTCGGTGTTGCGATGTACGCCATGGGACAAGCCGAAGGCCGTTACCTGGGAGATGCCGCAGAGCACGCCGGATGTCGTGTCACCGGGATCCAAAGCCGCCACCATCGCGATCCACGCCGCACTATCGGGTGTTGCGCAGTGCCACCTAGGGGAGAGTCGGCGATGGCCTAGGCCACCTTGCCGTTAGAGCAACACCATGCCTTGCTGGACTGATCCCCAACGACCCACGCGAGAGAAATTCCCGCCGCCGCTAGCCAACACGAGCTTTGCTTGACGATGTTTGGCAGTGGCAACAGGGAGGGAGGGGCAATGGCGGCGCTGCCCGCCTGAGCCGCCTCTCGGAGGGGAGGGGGAGGGGGAGGTAATTCATGTTAGTGATATGATATGATCAAGTGGTTAATTAAGCTAGTAAAGAGTAGGTGGAGATACTGATGGGTCCGACTAAAAAAATATACTCCTTCTATTTTTATTTAGTCCGCGTATTAGCTTTGGTCAAAGTCAAACTTTGTAAACTTCGACAAAGTTTATAAACAAAAATATGAACATTATATAATAACAAATCAATACCATTAGATTTATTATTGAATGTACTTTTCACATCATATAGATTTGTTATGGTAAATGTTTATATTGTTTTTTATAAACTTGGTCAAAATTTTATAAAGTTTGACTTCAGTCAACTGTAATATACAAAGTAAATAAAAGCAGAGGGAATACTGATGAAGGGATTAAATTAGTACTAACAGAGTAGTTGTAGGAACTGCTGTTGTGTGTCGATAGGTATGTGTAGGATATCTCTCATCTGAGAGTGAGCTTTACCTTTCTTTTCCTCCATTTTAGATTGAGTGAGCATTACTTTTCTCTTCCTCCATTTTGCATAGGACTCCAGCTCATTTGAACTCAAAAAAAAACTTTTATGTAAACGACCAAATATAAAATCACCAAGTAAATCTATATCTTGCATAAGAAATGGAAAAAGCTACTCTTCAGCCGGTGGATGAATGCGCAGGATCTGCCTCTTGCGTTGCCGTCGGATCAATTCTAATCAAACGCGCACGCAGGGCATAAGTCTTGTGTAGACAATTTTTTTGTAGCAAGGGTCTTGTTTCAAAAAGTTCCTGCAACAAAGGTTATGTTTCAGAAAAAAAAACTTTTGGTGATGAAGTTTTTTCCAGCAACAAGGTTTAGTTTTAGAAGGTTTCTACAACAGATGTATTGTTTCAGAAATGGTTCGATGGTGAAGATTTTTTATTCTGCAATAGGGGTCTTGTTTCAGAAACATATCCCTTATTGCAGAAAGTGTCAGAGGAGCGCACGACACTAGAGCTTGAGAGGCCAACCATTGCAACATGACACATGTTTCAGAAACATGGCTTCGGTTGCAGAAATTGCCAAAGGAGTGCACGGCGTGAGCGCTTGTCGTTGTCATGCTGGAGTAGACATAGTTGCTCGGGGTGTTGGGTCAGAGAAGGCACGATAACTCTGGCGGCCGGTGACGCTCCATGACCGAGGCGCTCAGGCCATGACGGCGTGGCAGCGTTGTCTCTATAGACCTTTGCAACAAGGTCCTTTGTTGCACAGCACAGCCCATGAGCGCAATACTCGGCTGGCTGGGGCAGTAGATCAGAGCTATTTCAGAAGGCATCCAACGGTACTTGAGGCGGCCGATCTAACCAGATTATCATTCGGCGAACGCGTAGCACTGCCCATAAGAAATAGGCTATTTCAGTATCAAGGTAAAATCAACTTCAGTACAAAATTTCTTTGACATATTTGCCAAATAAAATAAGATATACTGTGTTTTGCACTTACAACTTATTTTGATACTCCCTCTGTAAAGAAATATAAGTAAACGTTCTTATATTTCTTAATGGAGGGAGTACTTTTGTGAAATGTTCTAGCCGATCTAAATATCAAGTATAAAGACATAGGTAGTGTAAAAGACCCGGCAGAAGTTCTTTTGTGAAGCAGCAAAAGAATCGACAAAAAAAATTAACACATCATTAAGAAACCATCATAAGCAAGGCAGCTCTCGCAAGAGATAAACGGAAGCTACGCATATGCACTTTATTGTTCTGACAAGCCAATTAATTTATCTGTTACACAGCGAGTACCGAAACAACCAAAGGTTAGCTTGTTCACTGGAGACCGATCCTTCAAGCACAACTCTAAACTACCGCACACTAAACTAGCAGAACCTAGCAGTTTATAAGAATTATCACAACACATTGCTCAAGCCATATGCTGCTCTAGCACAAGAAGGTACAATTTACACCGAGTCGACCGCTTCAACCTGTTGTTGTGCGAGGTATCTTTCCCTCCTCTCTTTCTGCGACGAACACATGGAGGATAGATTTTAGCACTGGAAAAGGAATTTCACAAGAAAACAAAGAGCTGGAACACCGTAGGAGATCTGAAGTGATATACATACCCATTCATCAATGACAAGCCCTTCACCAACAATTTTAGGACCATTCTCTTCTGGAGGTTTCTTCCGCGCCTCAAGTGCAGCTTCTGCCTCGGCTAACTGAGTGTTCAGCTTTTCCAGTTGCTTTGGAAACAAATGGAACATGAGACATATTATTATGATTCTGTCCATGGAAGAAAGTTCTTATAAGTAACGGTGTTTGTATGATTTACTTACAGGGCCTGGGTTTTGAACATCCAAGAAAACAACCCTCAGTATCTTCTCAACCACTGCCTGATCTTTCTGCTCGTCGAACTGCAACCAACAAAAGAAGTCATCCTTAACAGCAGGGATATGAATCACAAGTATGTTACTGTTTGTTATGAAGGTAAGGTTTGAACCAAACATATGCGCCTCTTTCAATTTATACCACGAATGGGGGACCAACAGCATGAGCATTGCCTCGTATCCAACTAAACACTAAAAGCAGACCAGGGCAAAATGGACTACAGCACTAAACTACCTAGCACTAGGATTACTCTATCAACATTTACCCTATCAAGTTCCATTCGATGAATTAACAGCATATTCTTCTAGTTGAATGCCCCCAAGCCTCCCCCTCAGGAAAGAATTTTAACTCATCCAATTTGGACATCCTAACTATACAAGTGTACGGAGAGGATTGAGTTAGCATTCTTGCATATGAAAACATAGGTCCACCCTCAACATGCCTGTAAAAAAGGCAATGAAGGGTCAAGACGCCTCCTCTTGTAAGTGGAGATGAGCAAAATCCTAGCCCTCAAGTACAAAAACACTAAGCAAAACTCGAGAGGAGCAAGAAACGAGAAGGAAAAGAAGAGGCTCTATTCCAGTTCAGGTACTCCTGTAGTCTTCATTAATTATATTATCCGGGAGTCAAACGTGGTTGAACTCGCCTGTAAATTTGTCAGTTTGTTCTTCACTCGAGCACCTCCAACAACCCACCTATGTTGTTACGAAGGACATTACACATCAGCATTCACATTATGTGAAGGAGACATGGCGAGGGGAGAGGTCAAGCCGCTTCTCTAGGACCAGTTCTGCCGTAGTTAATGGGATCTGTTTTGATGTTACACCCACTCATCCCATGTCCCCCTGGAGCTGCCATCACAAAACAGTCGATCCCTGCAACTCCCCCCATCTTACCGCCATGCCCCCTTCCTCCTATCTCCGTGAAGTATGGGTGCTCAAGGGGGCAAGAACACACTGGCCAAACTGGAGGTGAATAGGGACATGGTTGACCCTTTGATTGTCTCCGTTGATAAAAATCGTGCAACAGCTTCAAATGGGAATGAACTTTTCTCCTTACCTATGTTGTGTGTATGTCTGTCAAGCCTCCCAGTATGACAACAGCAGAAGATGAGATGTCTTGTTTATATCCCCTCACAGAGGAGTTAGGGTCGGAGTTGATTTGTGCTCTGTCAACCCTTAGGGTCAGAGTTGATTTGTGCTCTGTCAACCCTTGGAGAGTTAGGGGGCAAGATCACGACTGGGATTTACCCATTTCCTCATGAGATTTACGATATAAACTAATGGTAGAGTGGTGATATGGACTTGGAATGAAATGTCTGGCCTAGTCTAACAACAATGCAATTGCAGCTGGTGTTAGGAAGTTTACCCTTAATGTTCAGTTAATAACCTACATCTACCTCAACAGTCCTTAATCGCGAAATTAGGTAGCCAATTAGGCAGGAGTACTCATATGGTAAAAGTGAGCTTCCACCCAAGCAATTCAACAGCAGGAGTACACTGACATAAATCCCCTCCCCTCTATGTCTCAGGCAGTTAGAAGAGTTGGTTTGGAGCATCGAAGCACATTTGGTTTGATTTCTAAGAAGCCTAATTTCACTCCAATAACTATAGCACCTGTAGGTATATGTCGGCAATTGGAAAATGTTCGCCAAACTTGCTAGAAATAACAAGCATGTGTGAAAGTAAAAGGTTAAAATAGAATGTCACAAACCAATTCTGGTGCATATTCCATGGGTCCTTTGACCTTCAAGCTCAAAATCTTGAACTTGACCTTGCACTTCTGCAGAACATTCTCATTATTCTCTGGGTGCTCGACAAACTTGAAAACTGGCAGGTCGAAAGGGAACAGAAGTAAGCACCAAATATGGACATACTGAGTAACCTTGCTGTTGCTAAGAAAAGATCCAATGTGACCAATACATTACCAGTCGCTATGATAGTCTCGCCAGGGGCAAGTATGGCTCCAGGAGGACGCATAAAGCAACTCTTGGGTGCAGTTGTTTGAAACTAGAAATTCAAAAAGACGATAACAGTCAGAAAAATATAGTTATCAACGGAGTTATTGTTGAGCACTGGATCTTTAACTGCAAATTTAGCCCATCTACCATTGGATAAGCTGCAAAGAAATAATCAGTACTAACCTTGAATGCTACATGTGACTTGCTTGTATTCTTTATCCTAATTGCACTCTTGACCTGCTTGCCTGGTTCATCTACAAAAGGCAAGCCAGAAGACTTATTAGCTTCTCTATAAAGAAGAGAACGTGTAAGAGAAAAACCAAGCAAAACTGAAGTCTATTTCTTGATTTTGCCTCCTATTACCGTGCATGCTAACCACATGTCCACATGTCATGATGTTCTGTACTCATTCAGACGAAAGTAAATTAAACAGCACAGCTAAAGCTAAGTCATTTAACAATCAGACCCTTCCTGTCAATTGAATAACTATGTCTTTTTTAGAAACACCAAAGACAACGTACACGCACACACTCACAACACAACACACACACACACTCACGCAGCGCCTACTGAAGACCGGGTCAGAGTTGCGGAGCTAATAACTACTCCCTCCGTTCCTAAATATAAGTCTTTTAAGAGATTTCAAAATGGACTACATACGGATGTATATAGACATATTTTAGAGTGTAGATTCACTCATTTTGCTCCGTATGTAGTCCATATTGGAATCTCTAGAAAGACTTATATTTAGGAACGGAGGGAGTACATAATTATGTAGAAGACTACAGTACTGCTAACATTTCAACGTCAATGTAGATACCAAATATCTTGCCTATGCATCACAAAATTAATAGTCCATTTGGCATTATGGGAGGGCATCCCACAAGACTTCGCTTCACAAACCATCACGGGATGCTTACCTATTTGTTGACCGCTTTCCTAGATAGATACTAAATTTAGACACGACAAAACAGGCGAACTCCCTCGCCCTGGAGATCACAGGCGTGCGCCTAGGCAACAACTTGCCAAGTGCAGCAAGAACGACATAGACTTCCAATGCTGTAGTTTTCAGGTTTTCAACTCAACTAGAAGAGTCAGTCTCTTATTTAAGGTATGGCTGTGAGAAAGAACACATCTGTTTACACTACTTCACGGCAACAAATATAGATATTGAACCCTCAAAAGCAACCAATCAACAAACTGATGTGTAAAATTGGTTTTCATCCTATGATTCCACTGTTTCCATCTAAGCACTCAGTAATGAGTGTAACAAATAACTGCCAGCAATAGAAAGTTGCCTAGACCCTGCATTGAAGGCTGCATTGAAGGCTACTGACATGTTATAACTAGCCTACCAAAATCGTGGCTCACGAATCTTGGAAGTTCCACTCGAGATCTAAGCGTTGGCAAACCCTGTCAAAAACTCTACACACGGAAATTCTACTACGGTTTACCTCCTGCAACAAGATCAAGAAATTCGGATGGCAAATCTCGCCACAAGATCGTGACTTTCTCGGCCACCCACAGATTCCCGCTTCAAGACAGCGGAGATCGAGCGATTTCGAACCAAAAATCAACCCCGGAAGTTAACGCAATCGAGCGGCACTAGCCACGCTGCACCCGCAAATCCTCAGCTTTCGGAGCTCCTCACGGCCCCAACCCATAATTAAACAAGAAAGACTGGCTCAAAGAAGACATGACTTCGTCGAGCGCTCACATGGGAAGTAGAGCTTGTTGGACGGATCGAGCCGGAGGCGGCGCCGCGCCGGCAGCAGAGATTTGGCGACCGTCGAGATCCCGGCCGGCGCGGCAGGGGCGCCGCCGTCTCCGGCGACGGGCGCCTCATGGCCGTAGCGGCCGGCCGAGTGGTGGATCCCGGACGAGGAGGAGGACGACGCTGGCGCCGGCGCGCCGCTGGCCTGCCTGAAGGGCATGCGGCAGAGGTTCCAGAGCTTCCCGCCGCCGGAGTCGGCGGCGGGGGCGTACCTGTCGTCGCCGGAGATCGCCATGGGCGAGGAAGTTACTACTACCAGTTACCACGAGCGTGTAGTACGGAGGATGTGGTTGGGCTGCACTCTGCTTCGGTTCTCCCCCTCTCCCTCTCTCTCTCTCTTCTAAAGTGATCCTTCTTTCACCTCAGCTTTCGCTACAGTACATTCTCCATCCTCGATCTCGCCTCTTTTTCATCTCTTCTCCGGTTGACTTTTCATTGATGGGCTGTGGACCGCGGCTTTATGCTGCTGCTGGCATAGTGAAACTAATCATGCACCCCGGATTGATCTGCAATTTTTTTTACACACGCCTCAAGTGTAACTGACGGAAGTGGTGTTACTGTACCACAAAAAAGCAGCAGTAGAAATAAATGAGCTCACTCATACAGCATGTTGCGGTAAGACTTTAATCAACTAATACGGTATCTCCCAAAATAGCAAGGTTAAGGGAAATCGGTGCCGGTTGCGGTAACTATTAGGAGTACATGCTCCTGGCTCGCAACATTAATTCACTGTTTCCGTTTCTAAAGAATTCAAAACACACAGAGACACATGACTAAGTACCATCGGGTCTCTTACTTTGCACACAAGAATTGTCGAAGTTTGAGTTCAAAAAAAAAATGTCGAAGTTTGACCATATTAATATGGAAAAAATATCAACATCTACAATACCAAAGTTAAAAATATTAAAATTAAATTCATGACTCATCTAATGATATTGATTTTGTATTGTTGATATTTTTCATAAAGTTGATCAAATTTATTAAGTTTGACTTCAGACAAATCCTATATATGAAGTAAAAAGGACCGGAGGGAGTATTATGTTTAGACTTTTTTTAAGTGGTGTACCATGAGCTTCGGTTCATTAAAAAAAGGAGAGTTGCTAGGTTAATTTTTTTAAACTCCAGCAAAAAGGTTACGACGCGCCCACGAGTTAGGGCATCCTGACCAACCTAATTACCCATAAGACCAACATGCCGCCGAGAAGAGAACACCATTGAGATTGCCTACAATCTCATCATCACCATGTTTTCCCGAGCAGACGACTACGACTTCATCATGAAGGACCCATTGAAAGTGTATTGCTTTCTCAATGGTACTTTGGTGTGATGACAACAAGATTAGTGATGACTGAAGTCGGTTATCAAGTTTATCTCAGGACATTGGTCTTTCGGTGATTGTCTACAGACTTGCTTGTCCCCCTATTTCAAAAAGGAAAAAGGCGACAGTTTTCGAAGACTCGGATGTTCTTTCGTTTATTTGAGTCATAGGCCAATTGCACTATTAAGAGGGGTCGTCGACAGGGATGATTTCAAGGGGGCGCGGGGGGGAGGGGCCCTCCAACGATCACGCTGCCCCTTAATAGCGATTAGGTGCTAGCAGATTTTTTTAGGTACGCACACGATTTGTGTTTTCTAGGGGACACAATTTGTGGTTGTCTCCCCCCACCCTACACCCCCCCCGGCATCCCATAGTGAAAGCTCATGTATATATCACGTATACTAGTATATTGCAAGTCAAAGGCCCACGTGAGTACTCATCCAAAGTACTTGCAAGACTTATCAGATCTATACTACATATGCATCGGTATCAAAGGAGTGGGGCTAACTTTCATCCACCGTCGACTTCATCCAGCCTCCATCGGCTACTGTTCATCCAGCCTCCACAGGGTCCTGTTCATCCACCCCCAACCGGTTGGGGTGCGGCGGCCTCCTCGGGGTTCTGTTCATCCAGCGGCAACCGCCTACTACCATGTGGTTCTATTCATCCAACCCCTACCGGGAATTGTTCATCCACAGCCAACCAACCAGCTCGACTCACCGCGTCTCGACTCGTTCTACGTACCGCGCGCACGGTAGCAACAATCACTGTTCATCGAGAGGCAACCCAACACCGGCTGGCTACGTCTCGCGCGGGGGCTCGATCGGCTTTAGTAAGCAGCAGCAGTGATCGATCACTCGAGTTCATTTAGCAGCAGCAACGAAAGAATCGCTCGGGTTCAGTCAGCAGCGAATGAATTGCTCGGGGTCAGTTAACAGCCAATGGATGGATCGCTCGGGTTCAGTAATGTAACTAGTGCGATCGCTCGGGTTCAGTTAGCCAACGCCTCGCACACACGCGCGTACACGAGAGAAACACGCAAACCATAGTGCATCGCTCGGCCCCGACCACCCATCGTAATCTGGAACTCCCCGATATTTTCCTCGCCCTCGCTTCTACCGCAATTTTTCCGTCATGGATGGCCCAAAGAATGGTATGCAGGTGCGTCTCCGGCCCGCCCAAGACGAAAAGCCCATTTTTTGTCTTGATTTTTTTGTCATAGAAGTAGGAGCCCACCACATCTATGATGATACGTGTTTTTGTCACAATTATTGTCATAGAAGTGTCATAAGCATGACAGGGAAACTTTTCATTCGGGCCAAAATGTCACGGATATGTCTTTTTTGTAGTGTCACAATTAGCATACGTTTGTCCTTTGGGTTAATTGGTGAATTTCCACGGTTGGTTTGAGTTGCTTGTGATTATGCTGTTGTCCTTTGGTGCCCATCATATGAGCGCGCACTTGGATCACACCATAGGGTTAGCTGTATATTGATAGGACTATGCTTATGGGAGCAGAGCGGCAGAAACCTCGTGAGGCCATAAAAATTGATATGTAGGGGAGGCCAATATATCTTACTGTTATTGTTGGATTTTACCTTAATAAACTTGTTAATACTGTTGGGGAACACAGTATTTCAAAAAAATTCCTACGATCACGCAATATCTATCTAGGAGATGCATAGAGGGGAGAGTGTGTCCACGTACCCTCGTAGACCGAAAGCGGAAGCATTAAGTAATGCGGTTGATGTAGTCAAACGTCTTCGTGATCCAACCGATCAAGTACCAAACGCACGGCACCTCCGCGATCTGCACACGTTCAGCTCGGTGACGTCCTTCGTACTCTTGATCAAGTTGAGGCCGAGGGAGAGTTTCGTCAGCACGACGACGTGATGACGGTGATGATGAAGTTACCGACGCAGGGCTTCGCCTAAGCACAACAATGATATGACCAAGGTGGAAATATGTGGAGGGGGGCACCGCACACGGCTAAGACAACTGTCAACTTGTGTGTTCTAGGGTGCCCTCCTGCCCCCGTATATAAAGGAGCAAGGGGGAGGCCGGCCGGCCCTCATAGGGCGCGCCCCCAAGTAGGATTCCTACTAGGAATAGGAATCCTATTCCTAGTAGGTTTCCAACAAGGGAAGAGAGGGGGAAGGAAGGAGAGGGAGAAGGAAAGGGAGGGGCGCCACCCCCGGCAATTCCTAAACGGCACTTATAGCGCCCGTTTTAGTTATTTATGCAATCGGGCGCACACCCTCCTGCCGAACTGGGCCGGCCCATTCTCCTTTTTTTCTTCTAAAAACGCAAAAATCTGCTAGTGCTGGGCAAGATTCGAACTGGTGACCTCCCTCATATAAGCACGCTGCCAGAACCACTCACCCACCTTACCTGTTTGTGTTGCGTCAGAGCTTTTCACCCTTTTGTTTCCATATGTTTTTTCTTACGAACGATTTTGTTCGGTTTTTTCCTTCTTCTTTTTTCTTTCTTCTTCTGCTAAGTGTGAACCCTTTTTTTTTCAAATTCGTGAACTTTAATTCAAATCAGTGAACTTTTTTTCAAAATTGATGAACCTTTTGTCAAATCGATGAACCTTTTTTTCCAAAGTCGATGAACTATTTTCAAATCGGTGAACTCTTTTCCAAATTTGATAAACTTTTTTCAAACTCGATGAACTATTTTCAAATTGGTGAACTCTTTTCAAAATTTGATGAACTTTTTTCAAACTCGATGAACTATTTTCAAATCAGTGAGCTCTTTTCCAAATTTGATGAACTTTTTTCAAACTCGATGAACTTTTTTCAAAATTGATGAAATTTTTTCAAATCGATGAACCTTTTTTCAAAGTCAATGAACTATTTTCAAATCGGTGAACTATTTTCAAATTCGGTGAACTCTTTTCCAAATTTGATGAACTTTTTTCAAACTCGATGAACTTTTTTCAAAATGGATGAACTTTTTTCAAATCGATGAACCTTTTTTTCAAAGTCGATGAACTATTTTCAAATTGGTGAACTTTTTTCCAAATTCCATGAACTTTTTTCAATTTTGTGGACCTTTCTTCAAAAATGATGAACCTATTCAAATTCACGAATTTAATGTAAATAATTCATAAAATTAAGTTATTAATAGCTCGGCCGCGCGTTCTTATACTTTTGGTGCTTCAATAAAACACCAAAGTTAAGTTGTTCTAGTGGTTAGGCACACTTGTACAGGAAGACATGGTCTCTAGTTCGAATCCTGGGAGGGGCACCTTTTGCTGTTTTTTAGTTAATTTCACTGCACAGGCGCGTCGGCCTTGTTGGGCCAGGCCCAGGTAGGCAGCGCGTGGGCGCCAGTGCATGTTACGGGCGCTAAAGGCGCGGCTTAGGAGCTCCCGCCGCCCCCTCCTAGTCCAATTCGGACTCCTCAAGGGGGAGGGGGGCGGCCAGCCCTAGGGCCCTCTCCTCTCTCACACACACAAGGCCCATGTTGGCCCATTAGTTCCCCCCCCGGGGGTTTCCGATAACCCCCGGCACTCCTATATTTATTCGGTGACCCCGGAACTCATCCGGTGTGCGAATAACATCGTCCAATATATCAACCTTTATGTCTCGACCATTTCGAGACTCCTCATCATGTCCGTGATCACATCCCACTCCGAACTACCTTCGGTACATCAAAACACATAAACTCATAATACCGATCGTCATCGAACGTTAAGCGTGCCGACCCTACGGGTTCGAGAACTATGTCGACATGATCGAGACTCATCTCCGGTCAATAACCAATAGCGGAACCTGGATGCTCATATTGGTTCCTACATATTCTATGAAGATCTTTATCGGTCAAACCGCATAACAACATACGTTGTTCCTTTTGCCATCGGTATGTTACTTGCCCGAGATTCGATCGTCGATATCTCAATACGTAGTTCAATCTCGTTATCGGCAAGTCTCTTTTACTCGTTTCATAATGCAACATCTCGCAACTAACTCATTAGTCACATTGCTTGCAAGGCTTATAGTGATGTGCATTACCGAGAGGGCCCAGAGATACCTCTCTGATACACGGAGTGAAAAAATCCTAATCTCGATCTATGCCAACTCAACAAACACCATTGGAGACACATGTAGAGCATCTTTATAGTCACCCAGTTACGTTGTGATGTTTGATAGCACACTAAGTGCTCTTCCGGTATTCGGGAGTTGCATAATCTCAAAGTCATAGTAACATGTATAAGTCATGAAGAAATCAATAGCAATAAACTAAACGATCATAGTGCTAAGCTAATGGATGGGTCTTGTCAATCACATCATTCTCTAATGATGTGATCCCGTTCATCAAATGACAACTCATGTCTATGGTTAGGAAACTTAACCATCTTTGATTAACGAGCTAGTCAAGTAGAGGCATACTAGTGACACTCTGGTTGTCTATGTATTCACACATGTACTAAGTTTCCGGTTAATACAATTCTAGCATGAATAATAAACATTTATCATGATATAAGGAAATATAAATAACAACTTTATTATTGCCTCTAGGGCATATTTCCTTCAGTCTCCCACTTGCACTAGAGTCAATAATCTAGATTACAAAGTAATGATTCTAACACCCATTGAGTCTTGGTCCTGGTCATGTTTTATTCGTGAGAGAGGCTTACTCAATGGGTCTGCAACATTCAGATCCGTATGTATCTTGCAAATCTCTATGTCTCCCTCCTTGACTTGATCGCGGATGGAATTGAAGCATCTCTTGATGTGCTTGGTTCTCTTGTGAAATATGGATTCTTTTGCCAATGCAATTGCACCAGTATTGTCACAAAATATTTTCATTGGACCAGATGCACTAGTATGACATCTAGATTGGATATGAACTCCTTCATCCAGACTCCTTCATTTGCTGCTTCCGAAGCAGCTATGTATTCTGCTTCGCACGTAGATCCCGCCACGACGCTCTGCTTGGAACTGCACCAACTAAGATGTAGCGATCCGACCTCAAACGATCAAATCTCTATGCGTAAGTGTCATCCCTGGATCGGTAATGCTAGCACACAAAGTACTTGAAGGATTTATAATAGAGTTCAATCACACACTTATTACATCAAAACTCAAAAGAGAGTACTTATTACAATAATATGGCTGAATGCCATCTAATGTAGATAACAACGGAAGCTTCAAAGGTAAAATGAGTCCATCAACTCCAACGGCATAGTTGAGTGCACGGAAACGACCTAGCGCACCTTACTCTTCGTCTGAGAAGTCTGCAACATAATACGTTGCAGCCCGAAATGGGTCAGCACATGGAATATGCTAGCAAAATAACACTGTAGAGCAATGAACATGTAATAACTATAACTATATGCAAATTTGGCTGGTGGAGGATCTATGGTTAATTTTGCAAAAAGCTAGTTTTTCCCTACAACAAAGGAATAGATTTTATTTAACTACAAAGTTTGTTGAAAACATTGAGAAGGTTCCTCCAACTCAATCCCAAATTAATAATTATCAACCCAACAAATTAATTACATAGAGTGATGAGATCAAACCAATAATTCAAGTACCAGATACTCAAGATGTCCATAACCGGGGACACAGCTAACCATGATTAGTTTATACACTCTGTAGAGGTTTGCGCACTTTTCCCCACAAGACTCGATCTCCTCCGTTGGATTTCCCGCACTACATGATGTTTGAGAAACGGATGACCGAGACACAGTCTTTCAGAAGCATTAACTCTTTACTCTGGGTAGACAGTACCACCTACATCCCCTACATCTGCTAGTCTACCACTGAAAGAGGTCACACAACATACCCAACTATGCCAGAGCCCATAATGGCTTGTGGCTGCACACGGAAGTTTCCAGCATGAATAATCTTATGATCCCTTTGAGCCTGGGTGGCAAACCGTAGGATGATCACACGGGTACTCCGGGATATCCCAGGACAACACTAGATTGCTCCAGGTGCCCAGACAACCACTGGGTGCTCTAGGGTGCCTCAACTAATCCACCCAGATGTGTATTAAAGTAACCACCTTAAGTTTAACCATTAATTAAAACTCTCACAGCTGTCATGGATCACTCAAGACAAACCACGTCTATGAGCATAGCATAGTAGTAATAGCATAACGTAGAAGTAACTCCCAGGGTTTGATAATAAAGGCAATAGGTACTACCTCATCACTACTTCGCAGTACCCACAATTATTCAAGTCCTAACCATGCAGTGTTTGAGGAGTGAACTAATGCATAAAAACTGGGTAATAAGGGATATGATCGAAGTGTTACTTGCCTTGCTGACGATCTGAAAACCCTAGTGACTCGTAGTAGCACGCTTCGCACTTCGGAAACTCTATTGCAAACAAGCAATAACACACATAAGCACTCAAGCAATATATGCCAGGGTAAAACTCAAGAGAAAAGATCCAAATTGAAAGTTCAACTGAAGAGCTTCGATTTGCAAAAAGAATCAACCAAATCGGAGCTACGAAACTCAAACAACGATCAAAAGAAGTTCGAAATCAAATCTTCTTGCAACCAAATTTTAAATTGCCAAAACCTTGTTCAAGTTGGTTAACTGGAAAGAGGGGGTCAAGACAAAGATCTTGGCGTTGGTTTCACTGGATTTGGACAAGCGAGCAAAAAGTTGCAAGGGTTTGAAGATCAGGGGCTAATTTGTGGTAAAAATAATCGCGGATAGGTCCCTGGCCAAAAATAGAATAAAAGAATATCGAACGAACTTCGCTATCAGGGACAAACGAACGAACGTGTTCGTTAAAACGAACAGAACAGAGAACATTCGCTAAAAAGATTCGTTCGAAAAAAAACCCGAGAAAAACCCTAACCCTAAACCGAAAAAATGAAAAAAAATGACGAACCGGGGCGGTTTGTACTGGTTCACGGCGATGGCGAAACGGCGGCGGTGGCGGCTCCGGCGCAGGCAGGGCAGGGCGGCGGGGGCGCAAGCGGCGGCAGCGGGCGGCGAGCGGCGCGAGCACGAGCTGCGGCGGTGGCTAGTGGCGGCTGCGGCGAGGCGGGGTGGAGAGGAGCCGGCGGGGGCGGTGCAATATAAAGGCCCGATGGGGCTTGGCGGCTTGGGGAAGGGGCTGAGGCCGAGGAGTCCGGCTCGGTCTCCTTCTCCGGCGACGGCAACGCCGTGCGCGGGATGGACTCGGGCGGCTGGGCCTTCGGCCCAGTCGAGCGAGGGAGAAGTTTTTTTAATAAAATTCCGCCCGAATAAAAATCCTAATAAAATATATAAAAAATTCTAAAAATTTCAAAAACAATTTTCACCGTCTAAATCTATTATTTAGAACAAAGTGAACATTTTTCTGACCTAAAAATGCATATTTTTCTAATTCAAATAAAATATCAAATAAAAACCAAATAAAATATAAATTTGATTTTAAAATTTCTCCTCCAATATTCCTCTTTTTTGAAGAAGTCATATTATCTTCTCTCTTTTGTTTTTTTTATATTAGAAATATTTTGGAGAAAAAAATATTAAAACCAAATTGATCCTCTTTCCAAATTTGAGGAAAATTCAAATATGAAAATTTATGAAATCCCCAACTCTCTCCTTGGGTCCTTGAGTTGCTTAAGATTTCTAAGATCACAACCAAATATGCAAATAAAATATGATATGCATGTGATGACCTATGTATAACATTCAAATTGAAAATTAAGATGTTACAAACCTACCCCCTTAAGATGAATCTCGCCCTCGAGATTCCAGTTGGCTAGAAAATAGGTGTGGGTGGTCTTTCCGTAGGTCTTCTTCTCGCTCCCAAGTGGCTTCATCCTCGGTATGGTGGCTCCACTGAACTTTGCAAAACTTAATAACCTTGTTGCGGGTAACTCTGCTCGCAATTCAAGAATCTTGATGGGTTTCTCCTCGTAGGTTAGATCACTCTCTAACTGAATTGCTTCCAGGGGCACTGTATCTCTTAGAGGAATATCGGCCATCTCAGCATGGCACTTCTTCAACTGGGAAACGTGAAACACATTGTGAACTCCTGACAATCCTTTGGGTAACTCCAGTTTGTAGGTAACCTCTCCCATACGTTCCAGAACTCGGTATGGTCCTACAAATCTCGGGGCTAACTTTCCCTTAACTCCAAATCTTTTAACTCCTCGGAGTGGTGACACACGAAGATATGCTCTGTCACCAATTTCATAGACTACCTCCTTGCGTTTAGTATCGGCGTAACTCTTCTGCCTGGACTGAGCTACCTTCAGTTTATCTCGGATCAACTTAACCTTCTCTTCAGACTCTTTGTTCAAATCTGGTCCAAACAACTGACGGTCTCCGACTTCATCCCACATTAACGGTGTCCTGCATCTGCTTCCATACAAGGCTTCAAAAGGTGACATCTTCAGACTAGCCTGATAACTTTTGTTGCATGAGAAATCCACGTAGGGTAAGTTGTCATCCCAACTAGATCCATAATCTAGCGCACAAGCTCTCAACATGTCCTCCAGAATCTAATTTACTCTCTCGGTCTGTCCATCTGTCTGTGGATGAAAGGTTGTACTGAACTCTAGCCTAGTATCCAAAGTCTGGTGCAACTGATTCCAAAACTTTGAGGTAAACTGTGTCCCTCTATCTGATACGATGGTCCTCGGAACTCCATGCACACATACGATCCTGGTCATATATATCTTGGCCAACTTCGCGCTTGTATATGTGGTTTTCACTGGGATAAAATGGGCTACCTTGGTCAAGCGATCAACTACTACCCATATAGAATTTGATCCCGATCGGTCATGGGTAATCTGGTGATGAAATCCATGCCAAGCTTGTCCCACTTCCATTCGGGTATCGACATAGGTTGCAGTAATCCTGCTGGCTTCTGATGTTCTGCCTTTACTATCTGACATACATCACATACTGCTACATATTCGGCAATATCCTTCTTCATTTCTGTCCACCAAAAACGCTCCTTCAAATCCAAATACATCTTGGTGTTTCCGAGGTGAATTGAGTATGGCGAGTCATGTGCTTCCTGAAGTATTAACTTCCTGATCTCCGCATTATTGGGCATGTATACACGATCCTCAAACCATAAAGTCTCGTGCTCATCCTCACGAAAACCTTTGGCTTTTCCTTTGCTCATCTTCTCCTTAATCTCAGAAATTTCCTTATCATCCTTCTAAGCTTCTCGTATCTTTCCCAATAATGTAGACTGAACCTCCATTGTTGCAACAAAACCTCTAGGAACTATCTCCAAACGAAGTTCCTTGAGATCGTCTACTAACTCCTATGGTAATCCTCCGCTTGTGAGGGTATTGGCATAACTTTTGCATCTCAAAGCGTCTGCTATGACATTGTACTTTCCTGGATGATAATGCAGCTTCATATCATAATCCTTCATGAGCTCCAACCACCTCCTCTGCCTAAGATTCAACTCCTTCTGCGTGAAAATGTACTTCACACTCTTGTGATCGGTGTACACATCACATCTATTTCCAATCAGAAAATGTCTCCAGGTCTAGAACGCATGCACTACGGCTGCTAACTCCAAATCATGTGTCGCATAATTCAACTCGTGGGGTCGAAGCTGTCGTGAGGCATATGAAACAACTCTTCCATATTGCATAAGTACACCTCCAAGTCCCAAATGAGAGCGTTGCAGTAAACTTGGAAATCCTTGCGTATATCCGGAAGAATCAGCACTAGGGCTGTAACCAAACGTTTCTTCAACTCCTGAAAACAGGCCTCATGCTACCTCTTGAGCACTGCGTTGGTTTTCCCTTGAAGAGGAAAGGGTGATGCAACAAAGTAGCGTAAGTATTTCCCTCAGTTTTTGAGAACCAAGGTATCAATCCAGTAGGAGACTACATGCAAGTCCCTCATACCTACACAAACAAATAAGAACCTCGCAACCAACACAATAAAGGGGTTGTCAATCCCTTCATGGTCACTTACGAGAGTGAGATCTGATAGAGATAATAATAATAAGATAAATAGTTTTGGTATTTTTATGGTATAGATTGGAAAATAAAGATTGCAAAAATAAACGATAATAGAAATAGCTTGTTGACAGGAGATTAATATAATGGAGAATAGACCCGGGGGCCATAGGTTTCACTAGTGGCTTCTCTCAAGATAGCATAAGTATTACGGTGGGTGAACAAATTACTGTCGAGCAATTGATAGAAAAGTGCATAATTATGAGAATATCTAGGCACAATCATGTATATATGCATCACGTCCGCGACAAGTAGACCGAAACGATTCTGCATCTACTACTATTACTCCACACATCGACCGCTATCCAACATGCATCTAGAGTATTAAGTTCATAAGAACAGAGTGACGCATTAGGCAAGATGACATGATGTAGAAGGATAAACTCAAGCAATATGATATAAACCCCATCTTTTTATCCTCGATGGCAACAATACAATACGTGCCTTGCTGCCCCTGCTGTCACTGGGGAAGGACACCGCAAGATTGAACCGAAAGCTAAGCACTTCTCCCATTGCAAGAAAGATCAATCTAGTAGGCCAAACCAAACTGATAATTCGAAGAGACTTACAAAGATAACCAATCATACATAAAATATTTCAGAGAGGAATCAAATATTGTTCATAGATAAACTTGATCGGTAAACCCACAATTCATCGGATCTCGACAAACACATCGCAAAAAGAATTACATCGAATAGATCTCCAAGAAGATCGAGGAGAACATTGTATTGAGATCCAAAGAGAGAGAAGAAGCCATCTAGCTAATAACTATGGACCCGAAGGTCTGAAGTAAACTACTCACACATCATCGGAGAGGCTATGGTGTTGATGTAGAAGCCCTCCGTGATCGATTCCCCCTCCGGCGGAGCTCCGGAAAAGGCCCCAAGATGGGATCTCTTGGGTACAGAAGGTTGCGGTGGTGTAAATAGGGTTTCGTGGTTGAGGGAGTCCTAGATTAGGGGGCCTCCGGACAGCCGGACTATATCCTTTGGCCGGACTGTTGGACTATGAAGATACAAGATTGAAGACTTCGTCTCGTGTCCGGATGGGACTTTCCTTGGCGTGGAAGGCAAGCTAGGCAATACGGATGTGTAGATCTCCTCCCTTGTAACCGACTCTGTGTAACCCTAGCCCCCTCCGGTGTCTACATAAACCGGAGGGTTTAGTCCGTAGGACAACATACAATCATACCATAGGCTAGCTTCTAGGGTTTAGCCTCTACGATCTCGTGGTAGATCAACTCTTGTAATACTCATATCATCAAGAACAATCAAGTAGGACGTAGGGTATTACCTCCATCAAGAGGGCCCGAACCTGGGCAAACATTGTGTCCCCTGCCTCCTGTTACCATCCACTTTAGACGCACAGTTCGGGACCCCCTACCCGAGATCCGCCGGTTTTGACACCCACATTGGTGCTTTCATTGAGAGTTCCACCGTGCTGTCACCATAAGGCTTGATGGCTCCTTCGATCATCGGTAACGATGCGGTCCAAGGTGAGGTTTTCCTCCCAGACAGATCTTCGTATTTGGCGGCTTCGTACTGCGGGCCAATTCGCTTGGCCATCTGGAGCAGATCGAGAACTACGCCCGTGGCCATCAGGC
Source organism: Triticum urartu (assembly GCF_003073215.2). Taxonomy (NCBI): domain Eukaryota; kingdom Viridiplantae; phylum Streptophyta; class Magnoliopsida; order Poales; family Poaceae; genus Triticum; species Triticum urartu. The sequence continues at coordinate 191,446,248 of NC_053023.1, forward strand.
CAGGATCGGAAACTTAAACTACACTGCCGACATCCGCGGAGACTTGATCTTCGACGGATTCGAGCCCATGTCAGGTGCGCCGCACAGTCACGACGAGCAGGACGTAACTCTGCCGCCGGACAATGTTCGGGAGATCGCATCTGCAACTGCTCCGGCCGTCAATCCGGAGCAAATCGCGCCACCTGAAAGCGGAGGGATAGACCCCGCCATGGAGGCCGCACCTTCAGTGGCGATAGAGCCAGATACTGACTTCACCCCTTACGAGAGCCGTGTTGCCGAACCACTGGATTCATCTCCGGCCACGGACTCCGAACTGCTTACATCTGTACCCGTCGAATCTGAGTGGGCACCGATCATGGAGTTCACCTCCGCGGATATCTTTCAGCACTCGCCTTTCGTCAATGTGCTAAATTCATTAAGGTCTCTCTCCCTGTCAGGAGAACCTTGGCCGATCTATGTCCGGCCAGGATGGGACGCGGACGACAAAGAAATTCGCTGCCCGCCCACCACCCACTTAGTAGCCACTGTCGACGATTTAACCGACATGCTCGACTTCGACTCCGAAGACATCGACGGTATGGACGATGTTGCAGGAGACAAATAGGAACCACCGCCCACAGGGCGCTGGAATGCCACCTCATCACATGACATGTACATGGTGGATACACCCAAAGAAGGCAATGGCGAAGAGACAGCTGAGGATGGACCCTCCAAGAAGCAACCCAAGCGCCGACGTCAGCGGCGCCGCCCTAAGTCCCGCCATAGCAAAAATAGTGATAATAGCGCAAGAGAAAATAACACCCCAGTCGACTCCAGAGGAAACGACGACCACATCGCCCCGGCAGCAGAGCATGACGAAGCTGCAAGCGGCGAACATAGTACGGATCCGACGTCCGAACACGGCGACGCCGAGGATAAACCTCATCAAACCCCCTCTGGGGAGGTGATGTCTACTACACAACCTTCTTCTTATAGATGTTGTTGGTCCTCCAAGTGCAGAGGTTTGTAGGATAGTAGCAAATTTCCCTCAAGTGGATGACCTAAGGTTTATCAATCCGTAGGAGGCGTAGGATGAAGATGGTCTCTCTCCAGCAACCCTGCAACCAAATAACAAAGAGTCTCTTGTGTCCCCAACACACCCAATACAATGGTAAATTGTATAGGTGCACCAGTTCGGTGAAGAGATGGTGATACAAGTGGTATATGGCTGGTAGATAAAGGTATTTGTAATCTGAAATTATAAAAACAGCAAGGTAACTAATGATAAAAGTGAGCGTAAATGGTATTGCAATGATAGGAAACAAGGCCTAGGGTTCATAGTTTCGCTAGTGTAAGTTCCCTCAACAATACTAACATAATTGGATCACATAACTATCCCTCAACATGCAACAAAGAGTCACTCCAAAGTCACTAATAGCGGAGAACGAACGAAGAGATTATGGTAGGGTACGAAACCACCTCAAAGTTATTCTTTCCAATCAATCCGTTGGGCTATTCCAATAAGTGTCACAAAGAGCCCTAGAGTTCGTACTAGAATAACACCTTAAGACACAAATCAACCAAAACCCTAATGTCACCTAGATACTCCAATGTCACCTCAAGTATCCGTGGGTATGATTATACGATATGCATCACACAATCTCAGATTCATCTATTCAACCAACACAAAGGACCTCAAAGAGTGCCCCAAAGTTCCTACCGGAGAATCACGACGAAAACGTGTGCCAACCCCTATGCATAGGTTCATGGGCAGAACCCGCAAGTTGATCACCAAAACATACATCAAGTGAATCACGTGATATCCCATTGTCACCACAGATATCCACGACAAGACATACATCAAGTGTTCTCAAATCTTTAAAGACTCAATCCGATAAGATAACTTCAAAGCGGAAACTCAATTCATTACAAGAGAGTAGAGGGGGAAGAAACATCATAGGATCCAAATATAATAGCAAAGCTCGCGATACATCAAGATCGTATCATCTCAAGAACACAAGAGAGAGAGAGATCAAACACATAGCTACTGGTACATACCCTCAGCCCCGAGGGAGAACTACTCCCTCCTCGTCATGGAGAGCACCGGGATGATGAAGATGGCCACCGGAGAAGGATTGCCCCCTCCAGCAGGGTGCCGGAACGGGTCTAGATTGGCTTTTGGTGGCTACGGAGGCTTCTGGCAGTGGAACTCCCGATCTATTATGCTCCTCGGAAGTTTTACGATACATAGGTATATATGGGTACAAGGGGTACGTCGGTGGACCGAAGGGGGGCCACGAGGCAGGGGGCGCGCCCCACGGGGGTGGGCGCGCCCCTACCCCCATGAGAACCTCCTTCATCTTATGACGTAGGGTCCAAGTCTATCCGGCAGGTTTCCTTCCAAAAATAACTTCTCTAGTTGATTTCGTTCCGTTTTGACTCCGTTTGATATTCCTTTTCCCCGAAACACTGAAATAGGCATAAAACAGCAAATCTGGGCTGGGCCTCCGGTTAATAGGTTGGTCCCAAAAATAATATAAAAGTGGAAAATAAAGCCCAATATTGCCCAAAACAGTAGATAATATAGCATGGAGCAATAAAAAATTATAGATACGTTGGAGACATATCAGCATCCCCAAGCTTAATTCCTGCTCGTCCTCGAGTAGGTAAATGATAAAAAGAGAATTTTTGATGCGGAGTGCTACTTTGCATAATTTCAATGTAATTCTTCTTAATTGTGGCATGAATATTCAGATCCATAAGATTCAAGACAAAAGTTCATATTGACATAAAAATAATAATACTTCAAGCATACTACTAAGCAATTATGTCTTCTCAAAATAACATGGCCAAAGAAAGCTATCCCTACAAAATCATATAGTCTGGCTATGCTCTATCTTCACTACACAAAATATTTAAATCATGCACAACCCCGATGACAAGCCAAGCAATTGTTTCATACTTTTGATGTTCTCAAACTTTTTCAATCTTCACGCAATACATGAGCGTGAGCCATGGATATAGCACTATAGGTGGAATAGAATGGTGGTTGTGGAGAAGACAAAAAGGGAGAAGATAGTCTCACATCAACTAGGTGTATCAACGGGCTATGGAGATGCCCATCAATAGATATCATTGTGAGTGAGTAGGGATTGCCATGCAACGGATGCACTAGAGCTATAAGTGTATGAAAGCTCAACAAAAGAAACTAGTGGGTGTGCATCCAACTCGCTTGCTCACGAAGACCTAGGGCATTTTGAGGAAGCCCATCATTGGAATATACAAGCCAAGTTCTATAATGAAAGATTCCCACTAGTATATGAAAGTGACAACATAGGAGACTCTCTATCATGAAGATCACGGTGCTACTTTGAAGCACAAGTGTGGTAAAAGGATAGTAGCATTGCCCATTCTCTCTTTTTCTCTCATTTTTTTTATTTTTTTATTTTTTATTTGGCATTCTATTTTTTATGGACCCTGTTCTCTTTTTTTATTTGGGCTTCTTTGGCCTCTTTTATTTATTTATTTTCGTCCGGAGTCTCATCCCGACTTGTGGGGGAATCATAGTCTCCATCATCCTTTCCTCACTGGGACAATGCTCTAATAATGATGATCATCACACTTTTATTTACTTACAACTCAAGAATTACAACTCGATACTTAGAACAAGATATGACTCTATATGAATGCCTCCGGCGGTGTACCGAGATGTGCAATGACTCATGAGTGACATGTATGAAAGAATTATCAATGGTGGCTTTGCCACAAATACGATGTGAACTACATGATCATGCTAAGCAATATGACAATGATGAAGCGTGTCATAATAAATGGAACGGTGGAAAGTTGCATGGCAATATATCTCGGAATGGCTATGGAAATGCCATAATAGGTAGGTATGGTGGTTGTTTTAAGGAAGGTATATGGTGGGTGTATGGTACCGGCGAAAGTTGCGCAGTACTAGAGAGGCTAGCAATGGTGGAAGGGTGAGAGTGCGTATAATCCATGGACTCAACATTAGTCATAAAGAACTCACATACTTATTGCAAAAATCTATTAGTTATCGAAAAAAAGTACTACGCGCATGCTCCTAGGGGGATAGATTGGTAGGAAAAGACCATCGCTCGTCCCCGACCGCCACTCATAAGGAAGGCAATCAATAAATAAATCATGCTCCAACTTCATCACATAACTGTTCACCATACGTGCATGCTACGCGAATCACAAACTTTAACACAAGCATTTATCAAATTCACAACTACTCAACTAGCATGACTCTAATATCACCATCCTCATATCTCAAAACAATTATCAAGCATCAAACTTCTCATAGTATTCAACACACTCATAAGAAAGTTTTATTATTAATCTTGTATACCAAGCATATTAGGATTTTAAGCAAATAACCATGCTATTTAAGACTCTCAAAATAATCTAAGTGAAGCATGAGAGATCAATAGTTTCTATAAAACAAATCTACCACCGTGCTCTAAAAGATATAAGTGAAACACTAGAGCAAATGACAAACTACTCCGAAAGATATAAGTGAAGATCAATGAGTAGTTGAATAATTATGCAACTATGTGAAGACTCTCTAACATTTAATAATTTCATATCTTGGTATTCTATTCAAAAAGCAAGCAAAGAAAAATAAAATGACATTCTAAGAATGGCAAACATCATGTGAAGAAGCAAAAACTTAGGATCAACCGAAACTAACCGATAATTGTTGAAGAAGAAAGGTGGGATGCCAACCGGGGCATCCCCAAGCTTAGATGCTTGAGACTTCTTGGAATATTATCTTGGGGTGCCTTGGGAATGCCCAAGCTTGAGATTTTGTGTCTCCTTAATTCCTCTCATATCACGGTCTCCCTAAATCTCAAAAGCTTCATCCACACAAAACTCAACAAGGACTCGTGAGATAAGATAGTATAAACCATTGCAAAAACCTTATCATACTATACTGTAGAAAATCACTAAAATTATTATTCAACATTGCATACTAAATGCCTTTGCATATTTAATAGTCCTATCCTCAAATAGAATCATTAAAGAAGCAAACATATGCAAACAATGCAAACATAACAGCAATCTGCCTAAACAGGATAGTCTGTAAAGAATGCAACAACATCCATACTTCCCTAGCTCAAAAAATTATGAAAGAAAATTCCCACTGTAGTAAATTTATCAGAGATTAATATGCAAAAGGTTTCAACATTTTATCACATTCTGACTTTTCTAGGGAATTATTGCAACAGCGGTAAACTTTCTGTTTTCAAACAGCAACATGTGGACTTCTAAAATAGGCATAGTAAAGGCTATCAATGCCACTTTTATTGAAATAAAAGATGCAAGACATTGTTATAAATAACAGGAAGAAAATATTAACAAAATAAATTTACGCTCCAAGAAAAACACATATCATGTGGTAAATAAAAATATAGCTCCAAGTAAAGTTACCTATGGAAGTAGACGAAAGAGTGGATGCCTTCCGGGGCATCCCCAAGCTTAGGCTCTTGGATATCCTTGAATATTACCTTGGGGTGCCTTGGGAATCCCCAATATTAGGCTCTTTCCACTCCTTATTCCATAGTCCATCGAATCCTTACCCAAAACTTGAAAACTTCACAACACAAAACTTAACAGAAAACTCGTAAGCTCCGTTAGTATAAGAAAGTAAATCACAACTTAAAGGTACTATAATGAACTCATTATTTATTTATATTGGTGTTAAACCTACTGTATTCCAACTTATCTATGGTTCATACCCTCCGATACTACTCATAGATTCATCAAAATAAGCAAACAACACATAGAAAACAGAATCTGTCAAAAACAGAACAGTCTGTAGTAATCTGGATCAAACGTATACTTCTGGAACCCCAAAAATTCTAAAATAAACTGCTGGACCTGAGGAATTTTTCTATTAATCATCTGCAAAAAAGAATTAACTAAATATCACTCTTCAAATAAAAATGGCAGCAAGTCTCGTGAGCGCTAAAGTTTCTGTTTTTTACAGCATGATCAACAAGACTCTCCCCAAGTCTTCCCAAAGGTTCTACTTGGCACAAACACTAATTAAAAGCATAAAAACACATCTAAACAGAGACTAGATGAATTATTTATTACTAAACAGGAACAAAAAGCATGGAATAAAAATAAAATTTGGTTGCCTCCCAACAAGCGCTATCGTTTAACGCCCCTAGCTAGGCATAATGATTTCAATGATGCTCACATAAAGGATAAGAATTGAAACATAAAGAGAGCATCATGAAGAATATTACTAGCACATTTAAGTCTAACCCACTTCCTATGCATAGGGATTTTGTGAGAAAACAACTTGTGTGAACAAGAATCAACTTGCGTAGGAAGGTAAAACAAGCATAACTTCAAAATTTTAAGCACATAGAGAGGAAACTTGATATTATTGCAATTCCTAAAAGCTTATGTTCCTCCCTCATAATAATTTTCAGTAGCATCATGAATGAATTCAACAATATAACCAGCACCTAAAGCATTCTTTTCATGATCTACAAGCATAGAAAATTTACTACTCTCCACATAAGCAAAATTCTTCTCATGAATAATGGTGGGAGCTAACTCAACAAAATAACTATCATGTGATTGAAAATTAAGATCAAGATGACAAGTTTCATTGTTATTATTATTCTTTAAAGCATACGTGTCATCACAATAATCATCATAGATAGGAGGCATGCTTTCATCATAATAAATTTGCTCATCAAAACTTGGGGGACAAAAAATATCATCTTCATCAAACATAGCTTCCCCAAGCTTGTGGCTTTGCATATCATTAGCATCATGGATATTCAAGGAATTCATACTAAAAACATTGCAATCATGCTCATCATTCAAATATTTAGTGCCAAACATTTTATAGATTTCTTCTTCTAGCACTTGAGCACAATTATCCTTTCCATCATACTCACGAAAGATATTAAAAAGATGAAGCGTATGAGGTAAACTCAATTCCATTTTTTTGTAATTTTCTTTTATAAACTAAACTAGTGATAAAACAAGAAACTAAAAGACTCCATTGCAAGATCTAAAGATATACCTTCAAGCGCTAACCTCCCCGGCAACGGCGCCAGAAAAGAGCTTAGTTGACGGGGTGTTAGTGCCGCTTTCCTCGCCTCCCCGGCAACGACGCCAGAAAAGAGCTTGATGTCTACTACAGAACCTTCTTCTTGTAGATGTTGTTGGGCCTCCAAGTGCAGAGGTTTGTAGGACAGTAGCAAATTTCCCTCAAGTGGATGAACTAAGGTTTATCAATCCGTAGGAGGCGTAGGATGAAGATGGTCTCTCTCCAGCAACCCTGCAACCAAATAACAAAGAGTCTCTTGTGTCCCCAACACACCCAATACAATGGTAAATTGTATAGGTGCACTAGTTCGGCGAAGAGATGGTGATACAAGTGGTATATGGATGGTAGGTAAAGGTATTTGTAATCTGAAATTATAAAAACAGCAAGGTAACTAGTGATAAAAGTGAGTGTAAACGGTATTGCAATGATAGGAAACAAGGCCTAGGGTTCATAGTTTCGCTAGTGTAAGTTCCCTCAACAATACTAACATAATTGGATCACATAACTATCCCTCAACATGCAACAAAGAGTCACTCCAAAGTCACTAATAGCGGAGAACGAACGAAGAGATTATGGTAGGGTACGAAACCACCTCAAAGTTATTCTTTCCAATCAATCCGTTGGGCTATTCCTATAAGTGTCACAAACAACCCTAGAGTTCGTACTAGAATAACACCTTAAGACACAAATCAACCAAAACCCTAATGTCACCTAGATACTCCAATGTCACCTCAAGTATCCGTGGGTATGATTATACGATATGCATCACACAATCTCAGATTCATCTATTCAACCAACACAAAGGACCTCAAAGAGTGCCCCAAAGTTCCTACCGGAGAATCACGATGAAAACATGTGCCAACCCCTATGCATAGGTTCATGGGTGGAACCCGCAAGTTGATCACCAAAACATACATCAAGTGAATCACATGATATCCCATTGTCACTACAGATATCCACGGCAAGACATACATCAAGTGTTCTCAAATCTTTAAAGACTCAATCCGATAAGATAACTTCAAAGGGGAAACTCAATTCATTACAAGAGAGTAGAGGGGGAAGAAACATCATAGGATCCAAATATAATAGCAAATCTCGCGATACAACAAGATCGTATCATCTCAAGAACACAAGAGAGAGAGAGAGATCAAACACATAGCTACTGGTACATACCCTCAGCCCCGAGGGAGAACTACTCCCTCCTCGTCATGGAGACCACCGGGATGATGAAGATGGCCACCGGAGAAGGATTGCCCCCTCCGGCAGGGTGCCAAAACGGGTCTAGATTGGCTTTTGGTGGCTACGGAGGCTTCTGGCGATGGAACTCCCGATCTATTCTGCTCCTCGGAAGTTTTACGATACGTAGGTATATATGGGTACAAGGGGTACGTCGGTGGACCGAAGGGGGGCCACGAGGCAGGGGGGCGCGCCCCAGGGGGGTGGGTGCGCCCCTACCCTCGTGAGCACCTCCTTCATCTTCTGACGTAGGGTCCAAGTCTATCCGGTAGGTTTCCTTCCAAAAATAACTTCTCTAGTTGATTTCGTTCCGTTTTGACTCCGTTTGATATTCCTTTTCCTCGAAACACTGAAATAGGCATAAAACAACAAATCTGGGCTGGGCCTCCGGTTAATAGGTTAGTCCCAAAAATAATATAAAAGTGGAAAATAAAGGCCAATATTGCCCAAAACAGTAGATAATATAGCATGAAGCAATCAAAAATTATAGATACGTTGGAGACGCATCAGGAGGAAAACAGTCCGGACGAAGATGCACACATCATCCCGGAAACGCACTTGGAGCAAGAGAACCTCCGTAGAAGGCTTATTGCCACAGCGAGGAGTCTGAAGAAGCAGAAGCAAAGGCTTAAGGCCGCACAAAATACGCTCAACAGCAGGTGGAACAAAGTACTCGACAACGCAGAAAAGTATAGTGGAAGTTACCACACAAAGAGCTATCCAAGGTGCAAGCTACTACCTGAATTCGGTGATAAGACCTTAGAGCCCACACAGCCGAAAAATGAAATGGCCAACCGGCCGGATCAACCACCTTGTGACCGCGATAGAGCGGCTAACAAGGTCACACATAAGTCAACACACGATCTACGTGAGGACTTGCGCCAAAAATCCGGTACGACCAGATCCATCTATGGATCTAGGAAGCGCGCTCCGGTACAAAATCAAAACCGAATACTACAACCGTCCGAACACCATGGTACATCCGAATACAGGGGTGCCGCACACCCCCTATGTTTCACCGATGAGGTGCTGGATCATGAATTCCCAGAAGGATTCACACCAGTGAACATAGAGGCGTACGATGGGACCACAGACCCGGGGGTCTGGATTGAGGACTTTATCCTCCATATCCATATGGCTCCCCGCGCCGATCTCCATGCCATCAAATACTTGCCCCTCAAGCTTAAAGGACCAGCTCGACACTGGCTAAAAAGCCTCCCCGAAAACTCAATTGGAAGTTGGGAGGAGCTCTAGGACGCTTTTCGGGCTAATTTTCAAGGGACCTATGTCTGACCTCCGGACGCAAACGATTTAAGTCATATAATTCAACAACCCGGAGAGTCCACCCGAAAGCTTTGGAATAGGTTTCTCACTAAGAAGAACCAAATCGCTGACTGTCCGGACGCCGAAGCCCTAGCAGCTTTCAAACACAGCGTCTGAGACAAATGGCTCGCCAGACACCTCGGCCAAGAAAAACCGAGAACAATGGCAGCCCTGACAAGCCTCATGACCCGCTTTTGCGCGGGCGAAGATAGCTGGTTAGCCCGCAGTAGCACCAGCGACCCAAGCACATCCAAAGTAAGGGATGGCAATGGAGAACCATGGTGCAATAAAAACAAGCGTCGAAATAAAGAAGATAGCCTAGATAATACGGCGGTGAACGCCGGATTCAAGGGCTCTCGACCTGGTCAGTGGAAAAAGCCTTTCAAAGGCAGCAGAGAGGGACCGTCCGGCCTAAACAGGATTCTTGACAAACTATGTCAGATTCATGGCACCCCCGATAAACCTGCGAATCACACCCACAGAGAATGCTGGGTTTTCAAGCAAGCCGGTAAGCTAAACCCGAACACAAGGGGGGGAGACACCAAGTGTAAGGGCATATTTATCCCTAAGGTGTTTTGGTGATTGATGACAACGCGTTTGCGGACTAATCGTGTGCCTTGAGTATCCCAGACATTTCATCGCTAGGCACAAGACGGTTGGGTGCCCCTCGAAGACTGCTGAGGACGGCGTCTTTTCTACGTTTCTTTTTGGTGGATTTGAGTCATAAGAAAGCCGTACTATTAATAGGGGGTCCGCGTTGGAAAGGTTTGGGTGGAATCATCACGTACACGTCTCCTTCTTGTCCCCTCCTTTTTCCCTTGGAGCTTCCTTCGTTTTCTTGCCTCCCTGGTTCTGGCTGCTGAGTTGGGTCGCGGTAGTACTGCTCCCAAGAAAGCGGTAGTACCGTAGGCATTAGCGGTAGTACCGTGCGGTGGCGCGGTAGTACCGCAGGTGCCCACGGTAGTACCGCTCCCCTGGAGCTGAACTACCGCTGCCCACCAGGCTAGTACCGCTCCTTCACGGTAGTAGGGGCGGATGTAATTTTTTACATCCGCACCTACCGCGATAGTACCGCTTTCTCTCCGTGGTAGTACCACGCTATGCTGTCAGGCAGTAGTACCTCCCTTCGGCAGTACTACTGTGTCGGGTTTTTGCTACTTCCGTTTCTTTACGGAAGTAGGCACGGATGTTTCCTCCCCCCTGGCTAGGGGATTTCTGCCTTGTGGTAGTACCGCATGGAGGCACGGTAGTACCGCGCTTGCGGAAGTACCGCCCTCAGCTCCTGCGTGTCAGATTTGACCTTACTGTCGCTGGGGTTGCGGCAGTACCGCGGGCCAGTACGATAGTACCGCATAGCCGTGCGGTAGTACCGCTTGGTAGCAAGCGGTAGTACCGCGCGGCCCTGCGGTAGTACCGCCGGCCTGGCGCGGTAGTACCGCTGGCCGCGGGCTAGTTGGTGGGTAATGGTTGGATCTTTGTCCTACACTATTTAAGGGGTCCCCTTCTTCCCCGTTGACTCATCTCTTCCAACCCTAAGCTCCATTCTTGCTCTAAGCTCCATTTTCGCCCGATCTCACTCCCTAGCCAATCAAACTTGTTGATTTGTTCGGGAGTGGTTGAGAAGGCCTCGATCCACACTTCCACCAAGAGAAATTTGATTCCCCCCACTAATCCCTTGTGGATCTTGTTACTCTTGGGTGTTTGAGCATCCTAGACGGTTGAGGTCACCGCAAAGCCATAGTCCATTGTGGTGAAGCTTCTTGGTGTCGTTGGGAGCCTCCAATTGAGTTGTGGAGATTGCCCCAACCTTGTTTGTAAAGGTTCGGTCGCCGCCTCCAAGGGCACCAATAGTGGAATCACGGCATCTCGCATTGTGTGAGGACGTGATGAGAATACGGTGGCCCTAGTGGCTTCTTTGGGAGCATTGTGCCTCCACACCGCTCCAACGGAGACGTACTTCCTCTCAAAGGGAAGGAACTTCGGCAACACATCCTCGTATCCACCGTCTCCACTCTTGGTTATCTCGTGCCTTTACTTGTGCAAGCTTATTTGTTTCATATCTCTTGCTTGCTTGTGTTCCTATCCTTGTTGCATCATATAGGTTGCTCACCTAGTTGCATATCTAGACAACCTACTTTGATGCAAAGTTTAAATTGTTAAAGAAGAGCTAAAATTTTTTAGTTGCCTATTCACCTCCCTCTAGTCAACCATATCGTTCCTTTAAATTGGTATCAGAGCCTTGTCTCTTTATTAAGGACTTTACCGTCCGAAGAGTATGGTTGATACCGTAGACGGTGTGGAGGAACACTCCGGTGCGAATCCGACCTCGTCTACGGGCGATGGGGGAACCTCGGTCTCTCGTGAGGAGTTTAATGTGGCCTTGGAGACATTGAAAACCTCCATGACGACCGAGGTTGAAAGCATGTTTACTAAATTCCTTGAGGGGCTTAAACTATCCACCGCACCGTTGAAAGTGGGTGATCCCACCGACAAGGTGACGGATGCTATCTCCGATAAGGGGGAAGCTAGTAGTGAAAAGTCTCCTTCTTCTAGTGGTAAAAATGGCACCGGCATCTTTGCTCATGTGGAACCACCACTTGTTTATGGTGGACCGGTTCCTTCCACTCATTTGAATCATGCCGGTCCTCCCCCTAAGATTGTGAAAAATGAGGACTTTGATTCTTGGGTTTACCGCTTTAAACGTCATTTAAATCATGTGAACACTAACCTTTGGAGAATCATTGAAGAAGGTTTCTATCCGCATGATCCAAGCAACTTCACTCCTCGAGAAGCCGCGGATAATCAATTCAATGAGAATGCTCTCTTCATCATTCAAGATGCAATTCCACCCGAAGACCTACCTCCTCTTCGGCCCTTCGCCTTGGCCAAAGACGCATGGCATTGTGTTGTCTCTCTCTATTGGGGAAGCGCAAGCATTCAACGCTCCAACTATGAAGTGGTGCAAGATGAGGCCGATGAGTTTGCAATGAAAGAAGATGAAGAACCTCGTGAGCTTTATCGGAGAGTAACCAAACTCGCGGTCTCACTACGAGATCACGGGAGTAAGGACACGGATGAAAATTGGATCAAGCGCAAATTCCTCAATGCAATGATGTCCTACCACAAGGCCATGTCCTCCGTCATTCGTCAAAGACCGGACTTCCACACTTTGACCTCAAGCGAAGTGTTGGATGAGTTTGTGGCCATGAACATTTTGGACAAGACCGCCGACAATGCGGTGCTTCGTTCTCAAAGGGCAAAGAAGCCCAACCTTGCATTGAAGGCCAAGCTCACTGTTGAAGAAGAAGAAGAGGAATAAGAGGAGAGCAACCCCGAAGATACAAAGTATGCGTATCATGAACACATGGCACTCGCTTCAAGGCAATTTTGGAGCAAGAAAAACTCGAGGCCAAACTTTAGCAAAAACAACTCAAGTGGCACGAAGAGCAAGCAACGTGTAAGGACTTGCTACAATTGTGGCAACGTGAGTCATTTTGTTGCGGAGTGCCCGTATGAGAAGAGGGAAGACAATGGTGGCAAGCTCATCCGAAAGGACAAGGCCAAGTCGTTCCCCAACAAGAGCAACTTCACCAAGAAGACTCCTCCCAAGGCATTGGTGGTACAAGAAGAGTATAAGGAGGATGATGACGATGATGAAGGTGATGAGTCGCCTGCCATGGCCTCCGTTGCCATTGCGACGACTCCACGGGTGTCTCTCTTCGACTCACCCAATGAGAGCATCACCGCCAAGTGCCTAATGGCTAAAGCTACCAACAAGGTAACCCCCAACATCAAAACTACCATCATTAATCATCCTTCTCCGACGGATAGCATTAATGAACTTGAGGGAGCTAATGTGGAGGCAAATGAGTTTGAGGCCTTTATGGGCAAACTTAAGGGAAAATCCAAGAAGCACTTTGTTGCTCTCTTGGAACAACTTGGTGAAGCCAATGACATGATTGAGGCTCACGAAGACACCATCACTAAGATGGAAGGGCATAGTCGTGACTATGCCGATGAGATTTCGGATATTTCCAATGCTCTTGAGGAAGAGCGTGGTCTTCGTTTGGCTCTTGAGGAGTCACACAACGTTGATCATGCTAAGTTAAAGAAAGATTATGATCATGTCCTCATTGTTTCTCATGTGCTAAACTCCGAGAAGGCCGAACTTGAGGTTGATCTTGCTAGACTCAAAGAGGAGTTTGATCTACTTGAAAAGGCTCACAAGGTCTTGATGGGTGCTCATGCTAGCCTCAAAGAGTCTCATGATCAACTTCAAGTAAAGCTAACCAAGGAAAAAGCCACTTTTCCTCGTATGATGTTAATTGATAATGCAAATGCTACTAACCTGTGTTGTGAGCATGTGCATCTCGTTGAGGAGAACGCTAAGCTAAAGGGGCAACTTGAGAGAGGTCTTGTGACTTGCATACAAGGCAAGAAGAACCTCAACGATCTCTTGATCAACCAAAAGGGAGTTGTGGCCAAGGAAGGGGTTGGGTACGTGCCCGACTCCAAGAACAAGAAGAAGAATGACAAGATCAAATGACCTCCTCCTCTCATGCAAACCTTTGTGAAGGAGGGAGAAAGTGCCTCCGAGGAGAAGAAGAAGAACAATGCAAAGGGTGGCATTGTCAAAAAGGGCAATGTCACTCCTCGCATCAAAGCCGGCGACTTTAATCCTTCTTATGTGTTATGCGGTGCTAGTGATGGGCATGTCTATGCCAAATTCGTTGGTTCTCCTCATGAATACATTGAATGGTCTATTTGGGTTCCAAAGACCCTTGTTACTAACATCAAAGGACCCATTACAAAATGGGTACCTAAAACCAAGCATTAATCTCTTGTAGGTGTTTGCTTCCGGTGGGGGATCATGGTTGCTCGATAGCGGAGCTACAAATCATATGACCGGAAGCAAGTACTTGGTGGTGGACGTGCACATGATTCCATCTATGCCCACCAATGTCGAGTGGGGTGACGCCTCATCCTCTAAGGTATTGGGACTTGGCAAGGTGGTCATCTCTCATGATCTCACGATCGAGAAGGTCATGCTTGTTGAGTCCCTTGCATACAATTTACTTTCCGTTCGTCAACTTGCAATCATGGGCTTTGCCACTTTCTTTGATATCGATACCGTGGCCCTCTTGTGGATCAAGACTCTTAAAGTAGCCTTTGTTGGGCATGTCGAGAACGGTCTATATGTGATTAACTTTTCGGACAGACCCACTAAGACCGCAACATGCCTAATGGCTAAAGTTGATGTGGGATGGCTTTGGCATCGCCGTCTAGCCCATGTCAATATGAGATCTTTGCAAAGTCTCCTCAAGGGGGACCATGTCCGTGGACTAACGAATGTTAGTTTTGCTAAAGATCATGCTTGCAGTGCTTGTATCGAAGGAAAGCTACATGAGAAGGCTCACCCTCCCACGACTATCATTTACTCAAAGAGGCCTTTGGAGCTCCTTCACATGGATCTCTTTGGGCCCCCATCCTTCGATAGTCTTGGGGGTAGGAAGTATTGCTTGGTGATTGTGGATGACTACTCAAGATACACTTAGGTGTATTTCTTCAATAGGAAGAGCGAGACCCAACAAACCGTCATTGACTTTGCAAACGAAGCACAACGTCAACACAATGCAAAGATCTTGACAATAAGAAGTGACAAAGGCACCGAGTTCAAGAACTAAACCTTGGATGAGTTTCTTAGTGATGAGGGGATCAAGCATCAATATTCCGCACCTTACACCCTCAACAAAACGGTGTTGCGGAGAGGAAGAACCGGACGTTGATAGATGCGGCAAGGACCATGATGGCGGAGTTCAAGTCTTCGTACAACTTTTGGGCTGAAGCCATCAACACCGCGTGTCATGCATCCAATCGGCTCTACCTCCGCAAGGGCTTGAACAAGACTCCATATGAGATACTCACCGGTAACAAGCCCAACCTCAAGTACTTTCGGGTGTTCGGGTGTAAGTGTTTCATTCTCAAGAAAGGTGTTCGGTTGTCTAAATTTGAGGCTAGAGCTTATGAGGGCATATTTGTTGGTTATGCTACAAACTCTCATGCTTACTGTGTCCTCAATAAATCCATGGGACTTATTGAGGAGACATGTAACGTGGAGTTTGATGAGAATAACGGCTCCCAAGTGGAGCAAAGTGGCACTTGTGATGTAGGTGATGAAATTCCTCCTCAAGCCATAAGAAGAATGGGTGTTGGCTTTATCCTACCCATTGAGGAACCCCTTGTGGCCGAAGGAGAAGGACAAAGCTCCACTCAAGTGGAGCCATCACCAACCCAAGGCCCACACGCTTCCGAAGAACAACATGAAGGCCCTCATCCTCAAGAACATGACCAAGGGAAATATCATGCTCAATACGGTGTTGACACATCAAGTGATGCCCAATGTCAAGTTCTCTCCTCCGAGCAAGTTCAAGAACAAGAACAAGCTCAAGACGATGCTCAAGATGATCAAGTGACCACTCCTCGTCTCACCCCCGAGGAGGAATTGGAGCGTCGTGCCGCCAAGGTTGCTTCCAAGCTCTCCACCAAGGATCATCTCATGACGAATGTGCTTGGAAGCTTAAGAAAGGGGGCAAGCACTCGTAGACAATTAGCAAACTATTGTGAGCATCACGCGTTTGTCTCTTGTGTCGAACCCCACAAGGTCTATGAGGCGCTAGAATATCCGGATTGGCTCAATGCCATGCATGAAGAACTCAACAACTTCGAGCGCAACAAAGTGTGGAGATTGGTGCCAAGACCGACGGGGAACCACAATGTCATTGGAACCAAGTGGATATTTAAGAACAAGCAAGATGCCCATGGGATTATCATTCGCAACAAGGCTCGTTTAGTAGCACAAGGCTATTCCCAAGTCAAGGGTATCGACTACGGTGAAACCTTTGCTCCCGTTGCTCGTCTTGAATCTATTCGCATGTTGATTGCTTATGCTTCTCATCATAACTTTAAGTTACAACAAATGGATGTGAAGAGTGCTTTTCTTAATGGCCCCATTAATGAATTGGTTTATGTCAAGCAACCCCCCGGGTTCGAGGATCCCTACTTTCCCGATCATGTGTATCAACTCGATAAGGCACTCTATGGCCTTAAACAAGCCCCACGTGCGTGGTATGACCACCTTACCGAGTTGTTACAAGACCGTGGTTTTGAAGTTGGGCTAATCGACCCCACTCTTTTTACTAAGAAGGTCAAAGGGGAGTTGTTTGTGTGCCAATTATATGTTGATGATATCATCTTTGGTTCCCCTAACAAAGCTTTCAATGAGGAATTTGCCGCTCTCATGATCTCAAAGTTCGAGATGTCTTCCATGGGAGAGTTGAAGTTCTTTCTAGGGTTCGAAGTGAAGCAAAGAAGAGAAGGAACCTTCATCAATCAAGCCAAATATACTCAAGACATGCTCAAAAGATTCAAGCTAAGTGATGTCAAGCCAGCTTCCTCTCCAATGCCCACCAAGTGCCAACTTGACTTAGATCCCAATGGTAAAGCGGTGGATCAAAAGGTATATCGCTCCATGATAGGCTCCTTGCTTTACCTTTGTGCATCTAGACTGGATATCATGTTGAGTGTGGGAATTTGTGCACGGTTTCAAGCCGCACCTAAGGAAAGTCACTATGTGGCGGTCAAACGAATCTTTCGGTATTTGGCTCATACCCTAAACTTTGGCTTATGGTACCCAAGAGGAGCAAACTTCAAGCTTGTAGGGTACTCGGATTCCGATTGGGCGGGAGACAAAGTGGATAGGAAGTCCACTTCCGGAGGGTGCCAATTCCTTGGTTGCTCTTTGGTAAGTTGGTCTTCCTAAAAGCAAAGTTGTGTGTCTCTCTCGTCCACCGAAGCGGAGTATGTGGCGGCCGGTAGTTGTTGTGCACAACTCTTATGGATGAGGCAAACTTTAAAGGATTACGGTGTCATTTGTGACAAAGTGTCTCTTTGGTGTGACAATGAAAGTGCCATCAAGATCTCTCTCAACCCGGTGCAACACTTCAAGACGAAGCATATCGAGATCCAGTATCACTTCATCCGGGATCACATTAGGCGAGGAGAGATCGAGCTCAACTATGTCAACACTCATGATAACCTTGCAGATAATTTCACGAAGCCCTTGGATGAAGCAAGATTTTGCGAGTTAAGGCATGAGCTAAATATCATTGATTCGAGCAATGTTGCTTGAACCCTTGCACACCCCACCATACTCAACGTGTTGTCTTGTTTAGATGTAGGCATGGACATAGGGGGAGTGTTGTTCTCTCAATGAACTCTCCCTCCCCCCATTATGCATAAATTGATCAAGTCTTTCACATTAGCCATGTTTGATGGTACTTGTGCTTCAAAGACGAGTTTTGGTCATGGACCCAAGGATAATTCTTCACGGTGCCATACCAATTGACTCAAACATAGGTGGCTACGGCCACCGCCCTCTCTTTGGAGAGGTGGTGTCTTGTGGTTGTTTCGTTTTGTCATGTGCCTTTCTACCTTTGTGTGTTGCGTGCTCTTGTGGTGTCGTGTTGCCTCAGAGTGTTTGTGCAAAGACCCCGTTTTTCGTGTGCTTGAAACGTGCATCTTCTTGAGCCTACGGTACTACCGCGGCTTGCCACGGTACTACCGCTTTGAGAGGCACGGTACTACCGCGCCATAGCGCGGTACTACCGCTCAGGTGCGGTACTTTGGAAGTACCGCGCCGAGCGGTACTACCGCGATGGGGCATGGTACTACCGCACCATCGAGGGAGCGTGGGGTTATGACTCGGGCAGGGGAGTTCCAACTCCCCATACCCATTCACTTGTCTCTCTCCCCACGTCTCTCTCTCTCTTGCTCAAGAACGGCGCCGGAGGCCCTTGCCGGATCTCCGTCTCCGGCCACTCTCCTCGGATTCCGACCGGTGGGATCGTTCCCCACCACTTCCTCTTGCCATGGACCACGGTTTCCCCCCAACTCCCTCTTTTTCTTGGTTGTTCTCTCGCTTCTAGGTTTTTGGGGAGATGCGTGTTGTTCTTGAGATTTTAGGCCAAATCTATGCAAGATTAGGATGTAGGAGAGTCGTGTTGCATAGGAATCATACTTGATATGTTGTCTCATGGTAGATTTGTCCAACCGTGGTACCGCCACGGTTTCACGGGCTTTTCTCAGATTTGAACTTGTTCGGATCTGAAGCGGTGCGGTACTACCGTGTCTCATGTGCGGTACTACCGCTCGTGCGGTACTACCACCCGTCAGGTGCGGTACTACCGCGCTAGCTCGTGCAGTACTACCGCTCATCAGACGCGGTACTACCGTGCTAGCTGAGGCACTAAGCTCGTACTACCGCTCCTAGACCCGGTACTACCATGACCTTACACGGTAGTACCGCGTCTAAGAGTGGTACTACTATCTTAGTTCCGCAGTACTACCGTAGGGGTCAAATCTCTCTCTCTAGGCAATTATCTTGTGTGCTTTCTGCATGTTTCTTTTGCTTTGTTGTGGTCTTTGCATTGGTCCCTCTTGTTTGTCGTGGGTGTTTTTGCGTTTTGTGTCTCAGGTGGTGGCTCTCACTGTTCCAATCCCAGTCGTGACACTAGCTCCAAGCATCTACGCAACCCCCAAGATGAAGCCCCAGAGGGCTCCAATGCCCCCAAGCACAATGTCAAGACCACTGCCAGCAAGCAAAAGGAAACTGCTAAGGGCATGGACGAGATTTCAGTCTCTGAGTATGTCGAACGCCGGAGGATCAATCCCTATGTGAATCCTCGGGCTATCCTCAGAGGCACCAAGTTGTTCTGGACCAAGCAACAGGATCTCATCTATCTGGATGTGATCAAGAGCAAGCAGAATACCTTCGTGGATGTCAAGTGGATAGACATGCATCACATGCGGAAGGACAAGTTTCATGACTATTTTGGAGAGGCTCTGGACTTGGTGGAGCAGTTTGCTATTGAGCCGGTGATCTCCTTTCACCTTGAGTATGACCCTGAGCTTATCTGTCAGTTCTTTGCCTCAGTGTACTTTCATCCCGGGGATGAGCGGAGGATGACCTGGATGACCAACGACTGTCAGCTGTCTGCTAGATGGAAGGAGTTCATGGATCTGCTTCACATTCCTGATGACGGGCTTCACACCCCCGTTGGTGTTCGCCCCCACGCCAACTCTGAGTCTGCCAACAAGAACCTGCTTCAGCCTTTCCTTGTTGAGAAGGTGCTCTCCAATGGCAAGTCAACTTGGGTGTTGAACTCCTTTCTGGGTATCATGCATCGCATCTTCCGCAACACTCTGTTCCCACGCATTGGCGACAAGGACAAGGTCCATGCCTATCTAGTGGACATGTTGCTCCTGTGTGCAGAGGCACGTTCATCTCAGACTCAGCCACTTGATGTCTCACACATCATGTGGTGTGAGCTTCGGTTTGCGGTGTTCACTCGCAAGGTACCTATCTATGGACCGTACCTGTTTCTGCTGCTCTCCACCACTTGGGAGAAGACGTACCCTGGTGTTGAGTTCCTTGCTCCAGAGTGGATTTGTCATGAGTACATCAGCCTCCGCGTCAAGCCCAACTGGGCCAACACCACTACCCGTGCTGAGGCCTCTTCTGCTAGGAGGGCTGCTGGTGAGGAGGAGGCTGCTGCTGAGAATATTGCTGAGGACCGTGCTGCTAGGTCCACCACACCTTCCTCTGAGCCGTCGTGGGCCAAGAAGTTAAAGGACAAGACGAAGACTCTCTTCTGCATGCAGGCAAAGGGACAGTACAGGGCTCACGTGGCAGACAAGGAGAGTCGCCACCGTGACAAGAAGGTTATGAGGCTCTTTGGAGAGGATGTGTCTGGTGGGTCTGAGGACGTCATCACACCTGAGGCTGCCTGGATGTCAAAGCAGGGATACAAGTGGACCAGTTCAGAGGAAGACATCGAGAAGACCGTCCCCGCCGCTGAGTCTGACGAGGAGCACGAGGAGCAGTGGGACGACTTCTCTGCCTGAGCCACCCCGTGTGTGTAGGTGTCCTCTCTGCCTTTTTGGCGTCTCGATACCAAAGGGGGAGAGAGTGTAGGGATTTGCGTCGTGTCGTGCTTGGTGTGTTTGTTTGCTTTGTCGTTTGGACCTTGTTTGCCTCGTTTGCTTTTGTTTGGTTTGTGCCTTCGAGTCCTATCCTCCATATGGTGTAAGACATATGCACTCTATCTATCTTAGTTAACTTATGTTTGTGCTATCTTGTCTAGTGATAGATATGCATTGTCTCTATAATATAGGGGGAGCTTTGATCCTAGTAAGTGTGCCGTGCAGTCCAAAGCACTCATCTAGGGGGAGCCCGTCTATATTCTAGAGAGGAGGGGTTTGCGGTTACTTCATATTATTTCCCTTGTGCAAATCCCGTATTGTCATCAATCCACCAAAAAGGGGGAGATTGTAAGGGCATATTTATCCCTAAGGTGTTTTGGTGATTGATGACAACACGTTTGCGGACTAATCGTGTGCCTTGAGTATCCCAGACATTTCATCGCTAGGCACAAGACGGTTGGGTGCCCCTCGAAGACTGCTGAAGACGGCGTCTTTTCTATGTTTCTTTTTGGTGGATTTGAGTCATAGGAAAGCCGTACTATTAAGAGGGGGTCCGCGTTGGAAAGGTTTGGGTGGAATCATCACGTACACGTCTCCGTCTTGTCCCCTCCTTTTTCCCTTGGAGCTTCCTCCGTTTTCTTGCCTCCCTGGTTCTGGCTGCTGAGTTGGGTCGCGGTAGTACTGCTCCCAGGAAAGCGGTAGTACCGTAGGCATCAGCGGTACTACCGTGCGGTGGCGCGGTAGTACCGCAGGTGCCCACGGTAGTACCGCTCCCCTGGAGCTGCACTACCACTGCCCACCAGGCTAGTACCGCTCCTTCGCGGTAGTAGGGGCGGATGTAATTTTTTACATCCGCATCTACCGCGGTAGTACCGCTTTCGCTCCGCGGTAGTACCACGCTATGCTGTCAGGCAGTAGTACCGCCCCTCGGCAGTACTACTGTGTCGGGTTTTTGCTACTTCTGTTTCTTTACGGAAGTAGGCACGGATGTTTCCTCCCCCTGGCTAGGGGATTTCTGCCTTGCGATAGTACCGCATGGAGGCGCGGTAGTACTGCGCTTGCGGAAGTACCGCCCTCAGCTCCTGCGCGTCAGATTTGACCTTACTGTCGCTGGGGTTGCAGCAGTACCGCGGGCCAGTACGGTAGTACCGCATAGCCGTGCGGTAGTACCGCTGGTAGCAAGCGGTAGTACCGCGCGGCCCTGCGGTAGTACCGCTGGCCGCGGGCTGGTTGGTGGGTAACGGTTGGATCTTTGTCCTACACTATTTAAGGGGTCCCCTTCTTCCCCGTTGACTCATCTCTTCCAACCCTAAGCTCCATTATTGCTCTAAGCTCCATTTTCGCCCGATCTCACTCCCTAGCCAATCAAACTTGTTGATTTGTTCGGGAGTGGTTGAGAAGGCCTCGATCCACACTTCCGCCAAGAGAAATTTGATTCCCCCCACTAATCCCTTGCGGATCTTGTTACTCTTGGGTGTTTGAGCATCCTAGACGGTTGAGGTCACCACGAAGCCATAGTCCATTGTGGTGAAGCTTCGTCGTGTCGTCGGGAGCCTCCAATTGAGTTGCGGAGATTGCCCCAACCTTGTTTGTAAAGGTTCGTTCACCGCCTCCAAGGGCACCAACAGTGGAATCACGACATCTCGCATTGTGTGAGGGCGTGAGGAGAATACGGTGGCCCTAGTGGCTTCTTGGGGAGCATTGTGCCTCCACACCGCTCCAACGGAGACGTACTTCCTCTCAAAGGGAAGGAACTTCGGCAACACATCCTCGTCTCCACCATCTCCACTCTTGGTTATCTCGTGCCTTTACTTGGCAAGCTTATTTGTTTCATATCTCTTGCTTGCTTGTGTTCCTATCCTTGTTGCATCATATAGGTTGCTCACCTAGTTGCATATCTAGACAACCTACTTTGATGCAAAGTTTAAATTGTTAAAGAAGAGCTAAAAATTGTTAGTTGCCTATTCACTCCCCCTCTAGTCAACCATGTCGATCCTTTCATCAAGCGAAGACGAGGATGAACCTCGCCAGCAAAGCACTGGAGGACAGAAAAAAATTCCCACCAGAGGTTAAAACAGTAAACATGATCCATGTGATGAAGAGGAGAAGCAAACATGCACTCCGAGACACACGGGCCATAGAGCCCGTCACCCCTAGGTCCAACCCCTGGTTGGCCTAGCCGATCACTTTTGATCGCGGAGACCACGCGACAAGCATCCGACACGAAGGGTTGGCTGCCTTGGTGTTAGACCCAATAATACATGGACACCATCTAACACGAGTCCTTATGGATGGCGGCAGTAGTCTAAATCTGATATATTAGGACATAGTCCGCAAAATGGGGATAGACCCGACACAAATAAGCCACAGTAATACTACCTTCAAGGTAGTAATACCAGGCCTAGAGGCCCACTGTATGGGCTCTCTATTACTAGAGGTTGTATTCCGCTCTCCCGACAACTTCCGAAGCGAAAGGCTAACTTTCTACATCGCTCCATTCCGAAGTGGCTATCAAACACTACTCGGGAGAGCGGCTTTCGCTCGTTTTAATGAAATACCACATTACGCTTCTCTCAAGCTCAAGATGCCCGGTCCACGTGGCACCATCACAGTTAGTGGAAACACCGAGTGTTCTCTACGTGCGGAAGAATGTGCGGCGGCTTTAACAGCCGAACACTAGACGGCCTCACCAACTAGAAAAAATGACAGGTCGTCTAGACCACGGACACGGTTAGACGAGTCCGGCGCATCACCACATACACATGAGATTGGTTTGATGGTCAAACCCTCATAAGACGGTACCAGGGGCTTCCCGCGTGTAATCAGGGCTAGCCCGACTCAAACTTAACTTATCTTGAATTTTTACCAATTTTCTGGCACGACAACTTTCACCTAAGTTCTTCTCTTTTACAGATTACAATCGTGCTACACCCGTCCAGGATACGGCACAACGGAGACACAAGCGGAGACGTGCAGCAGGGGCCCGCTCAAAGGTTTCTTTTCAGATTAAGACCATGCGTAAACCTTTTTTACTGTCTCTCTTGTTGTTCACATCCTCCGGATACTCAATCCAACCGAGAAGGATGCCGACATCATTGGCATATGGCCATGTCAGGATACTGCACGTACCTGGACACTCGGGGTTTTATTGAGGGCATTGTTCAGCCCGGCATATGTTATAAAGACCGAATACCTTAGGGAGTGTTCGGCGTCGCGAGTTTGGCCCTATATGCATCAGCTCCGAATCATGTCTTTGGTCAAATGTTGGGTTTGCCCAGCTCCCATGTTTTGGTACCTTCATTCCGCTATATCGGCTAAGGTAACACTGGGAGAACTACTGCGACTGTGCCCTGGTTCATCCGGATGAGCACCTCAGTAGAGAAAGCCGAAAACTGACTGTCATGATGTAGCACGAGACTGGTCAACCACTCGATGACTCAGCGGAATCTTCGGTATTCCTCCGCATTAACGAAGGGCCGTTTCCCGGTCATGTACGTACGCGTCCCGTATTCGGACGAGCGCAGAAGTACCAGGGGATATATAGTAGCCCCACCGTCAAACTCCTATGGCTAAGTGAAAGTGTTAAAGCAATATAGTCCGATTGCCTCGTTCGCTACGCTACAACCTCCTTCATGGACCAAGACGTTGGATCAAGTGTGAATACGCGTTTTTTGCGAACACCCCCACATTATATGTGTGGGGGCGGAAGCCGACGACTACAAACTTTCAGGTTATATACATATATACATAAACGGCCGCACATGAGGCATCATAATACTTTCAGGCAAAAGTATAAACACAACCTTTACAATTCAATAAAACATTGTTTTTACAATGGGAATGCATGTCACTAGAACATAATATTCTTCGAGCACTGAGCCTCTATCGAACGAGCGCCTTCAAGGACTTCTTCAAAGTAGTGCTCGGCAGCCACTCGGCCCACGGCCGAACCCTGTGTTGCAACAGTGGTGGCCTCCATCTCTGCCCAGTATGTCTTGACACGGGCAAAGGCCATCCGCGCACCCTCTATACATGCCGACCTCTTCATAGCATCGATGTGCGGCACAGCACCAAGGAATTGTTGCACTAAACTAAAGTAGCTATCTGGCTTTGGCCCTCCCGGCCACAGATGATCCACAACAGACCTCATGGCAAGTCTGGACAACCTGTGGAGCTCGGCCCACTCGGCCATTCACTCATTCAGCAGCAGCGGACGCACTGGAGCATGGAATTGTGACCAGAACAGCTTTTCCACTTCACGATCTTTTTGATCCTTGAAGTATTCGACTGCATCAGCAGCACTTGCTGCCAAATCCACGTAGGCGTCCGCAGAACTCCATAGTTGATCAGGAGGAGCATACTTCGGATCTCTGAACTTAGTCCGCAACAAAAAGGTCTTCCTAGCCATGATATCCGCAGCTTGACGTAGCTCCTCCTTCGTCGCTCTGATTTTGGAGCGGGCTTCCTTGGTTGCTACCATGGCCTTCTCCAGGTCCGTCGCCTTCGCTAGGCTTTCCATTTCAAGAAGCTGGTAACGGTTAGCGGCATCCTTCAACTCAACGACCATCTTGGCCATTCTTTCCTTGCTCTGGCGATGCGCGGCCTGTTCGGCCCTCAGCTCCTCGACCGACTTTAGGGCGGCCACATCGCTATTCCTTGCTTGTTCCTTGGCTCGGGCAAGCTCCGCCCTAAGGGACTCCATGGTGGCAGGTCCATCTGCAGTCACAACATATTAAAGATATTGGCATCATGCTCCTCTTACTATGTGTTGATCACTGGAGAAATCACTTACCCTGTGCCTCGTCAAGCCGCTTGTTGACAAGCACGATGTTGTCATCTGCCGCATCAAGTTGCCGCTTTAGCTCGGTAAACCCATCAGTCCAGATGGCCACCAGAGCTTCAGCCACCTGCACATAAAGGCGGTCCGGTTATTACCTGGGACTATGATCCTCTGTTCGCCGCCGTTTTCAATGGCAACCAGAGTCTCAGGGGATACTATCTGCATAGGGCACACCTAACATGTGCGGTACTATCAAAAACATACACTATTTCACGTACCTCAAAGCCTCGCAGCAGACTCATAAAAGCTTCATGCAATCCGCTTTCAGCGGACAAAATTCTTTCAATTACCGTACCCATTAGCGTACAATGCGCTTCTGAGATGGCCGCTTGCTCCAGAAGATCCTTCAGTGCGTTCGACCGCATACTGTATGGTTCCGGACTCTTTCTGTTGCTCTCTTTAGGAGCCGAATACTGAGGACTCCGGGTGGCCAAGGGATTACCCTCTGGCCTTGACGGATTAGGAGAAACCCTCTGCGACGACACTTTAGGGTCACTCGCCTCATGAGGCGGGGTGGCAGGGGGAGGTGTTTCGCTCTCCATCATCTCCGGAAGAAGATCCCCCGAAGACGAACTCTGTCGAGAAGGGCTACGATCCGAACTACAAGATATAAGCTTCGGTTAGTGCTTCAGAAGTAAGGTAGGTTATTTTCACTACTAAGTACTTTTTGATTACTTACAACTCAATAGGGAGCTGATTCCCTTGCGGACACTGGGCGGCAAGAGTACCTCCCAAGGCAGGACCCTCTGGCGAAGATTTCTTCCCCCGTTTGGAAACCTTTGTTTCCGGATCTTCAAAGGTGGTCCTCTTCCTTCCTCGGGGAGAGGGAATGTCAGATTCTTCTCCCTGGTTATCCTCCTTCATGGAGGCTCTCATTCCCCCGGTTGGGGCGAGTAGCGAGTGAGGCTCGCTTTCGGCCTCTCTATTCCCCCCTTTATCTTCCTTCGAGGGCACCCGGTAAGGCGCCGGCTCCAGCATTCTGTCTAGTACTGGATTGGCCAAGCCCTAGGGAAGGGGGGCCGAACACCTGATCATCTTTGCCTTTGTTATCCAGTCCTGGCCAAAGAGCGAATTTTCAGAATGATGTTATGATAAATAAGAGAAACAATGTGTTCGGCCATGGGATTACTTACTTGGGTATCCGGGCGATTACAGCTCAGACCCGCATCCTCGGTGGTGTCCGGACACTTTATTTGTGGTCCGAAGAGCAACTTGTACATCTCCTCGAGCGTCATGCCGAGGAAGTGCTGAATGATTCGCGGTCCCTCCGGGTTGAACTCCCACAAATGGAGAGGTCTACGTTTGCAAGGCGGGACCTGGCGAACTAGCATGACCTGCATCACCATGGCCAGGTTGACGTCTCTCTCAATGAGATCTCGGATGCGACTCTGTAATATTGGCACATCCTTTACTGGACCCTAGTTTAGCCCCTCGCTGATCCATGATGTCAGTTGTGGTGGGGGGCCTGAGCGAAAGGCAGGGGCGGCTACCCACTTGGCACTCCGGGGGGCTGTGATATAAAACCACTCCCGCTGCCACAAACTGGACACCTCTGGGAAGGAACCCTCTGGCCATGGAGCATCAGCGCTTTTGCTTATTACGGCACCTCCGCACTCTGCATGCCGCCCTTCGATCGTCTTCGGCTTCACAATGAAGGTCTTGAGCCACAGGCCGAAGTGAGGGGTAATGCGGAGGAAGGCCTCACATACGATGATGAACGACTAAATGTGAAGGAGGGAATCCAGGGCCAGATCATGGAAATCCAGCCCATAATAGAACATGAGCCCCCTAACAAAGGGGTCCAGAGCGAGGCCTAGCCCTCGGAGGAAGTGAGAGACGAAAACAACACTCTCGTTGGATTCAGGAGTGGGGATGACCTGTGTAACACCCTCGATGCGACTATAGCTCCAACGTGTCGAGGCACGACTTAGAGACATAATCGCATTGAAGGCATATGTCGCAAGTTAGGCAATCTTCACAACATCCCATGTAATATAAATAATAAAGGGGAGATAACATAGTTGGCTTACACTCGCCACGTCAATCAAGTACATAAATAACATTACATCATCCAAACACTCATGGCCCAACTACGGCGCCAAAATAAAAGAGAACCCAACATGCGACAACGGTCCCGTTCACCCCCAACTGGGCACCACTACTGATCATCGGGAAAGGAAACATAGTAACGTTGAGAGTCTTCGTCGAACTCCCACTTGAGCTCATACGTGTCTCCTGGAGCGGAATCATCAGGCCCTGCATCTGGTGTAATAGTAAATTGTGAGCCACAGGGACTCAGCAATCTCGCACCCTCGCGATCAAGACTATTTAAGCTTATAGGTAAGGCAAGGTAAAATATGAGTGGAGCTGCAGCAAGCGACTAGCAAGTATGGTGGCTAACTTATTCGCAAAAGAGAGCAGGAAGAGGAGGCAAAGCACGAGCGAGAAACTAGAGAACAACCTACGCAAACATTACTCCAACACCGTGTCCACTTCCCGGACTCCACCGAGAAGAGGCCATCATGGTAACACACTCAGTTGATTCATTTTAAATAATTAAGGTTCAAGTTATCTACAACCGGACATTAACAAATTCCCATCTGCCCACAACCGCGGGCACGGCTTTCGAAAGTTTAAATCCCTGCAGGGGAGTCCCAACTTAGCCCATGACAAGCTCTCACGGTCAACGAAGGAATAGACCTCCTCCCAAAACGTTCCGATCAGACTCGGTATCTCGGTAATTCAAGACACTTCGACAGGTTAAAACAAGACCAGCAACACCACCCGAATGTGCCGACAAATCCCGATAGGAGCTGCACATATCTCGTTCTCAGGGCACACTCAGATGACCCGCGGGCTCCGGAAAACCCGAGGGAAAAAGAGGCTAGGTGGCAAATGGTAAGACCAAGGTTGGGCATTGCTGGAAAAGCTTTAATCAAGGCGAAATATCAAGGGGTTCCCATTATAACCCAACCGCGTAAGGAATGCAAAATCCAGGAACATAACACCGATATGACAGAAACTAGGGCGGCAAGAGTGGAACAAAACACTAGGCGAGAGGCCGAGCCTTCCACCCTTTACCAATTATATAGATGCATTAAGATAACAAGATAATATAATGATATCCCAACAAGTAAATAAATGTTCCAACAAGGAACGGCCTCCAATCTTCACCTGCAACTAGCAACGCTATAAGAGGGGCTGAGCAAAGCGGTAACATAGCCAATCAACGGTTTGCTAGGATAATGGTGGGTTAGAGTTTTGACAAGGCAATTTGGGAGGCTTGCAAGCAAGTGGTAGGCATCGTAGCAATGGCATAGCAAAAGAGCAAGCATTCTAGCATAGCAAAGATAGTAGTGATTTCGAGGGTATGATCATCTTGCCTGCACAATTGTCAGAGTTGACTGGATCCTCTAAAGCAAACTCAACGGGCTCCTCGTTAGAGAACTCGTCTCCCGGCTCTACCCAAACAAGACAAACAAGCAACAAGGATACAATCAACCACGTGCAAACTCAAACAACGCAATGCAAAGATGATATGCTATGCGGGATGCAAAATGCAAGATATGACAGGAAATGCAAGAACCTGGCCTCAACATGGAAATACAAGTTTGCCACTGGAAAGATGAGATGAAATCGCTTGAAAACGATATAAAGAACGCCAGAATCGGAGTTACGGTTTGGAAATGGCAAGCGATTCAAAAATGACACCGGTCTGCGATTTACAGCAAGTAGGCATCTAAATGCAATGAAATGAACATGCTACAGCACCCAAACATGACAACAAAATACATGGCAGGGATGCACACAAGATGCTTAATAAAAGTCTAGCACTGAGCTACGGCCAATTCATCCATTAACAGGTTCAAACAAGCACGGCAAAAATGCATATGACAAACAGATCTCAGACTTAGTGAAATTAACACTTGTCTGGAATTTCAGATCAGGTAGCCCACTTCGGAGCAACAAAACTACATGCTACAGGATCTGAACATGGCAAAGTAAAGCATGGCATGGAGCTACTCGAAGAGCTTAACAAAAGTCCCTTAGTGACCTTGAGCCAAAAGGGGTCAGAAAATACAATTGCAAGCAAGTGAACATAGCAAAAACATAATCAGTTTTCAGACTTAGTGAAAAACTGACACATGCTGAAATATAACTCAAGTAGGCATGTTTACGAGCTCGATGCACTCACTACGGTGCAAGTCATGGCAAGACAAGCGTACATCCATAGAGAAGGCACAAAATTCAATCTAGACATGGCAAGAACAATAGCATAGCATGCATGGATCAACTACAACATCACCGGCAAAATTGCAAACAAGTTGACAATCTGCCCAGATTCACAAAGTAGCAAAAGTAGAGCTCGATTGACTCAAGCTAGGGTGCTCCATAATTGCAAACAAAGACATGGATGGATAGAGCACTACAATATTAACAAAACATCCTTACTGATCATCCTCAAAAGAGGCACGGATCACTAGAAAACAACAAGAACATATGGCATCATGAGATAAACAGCTCCAGGACTTAGTGAAATCACCAAGTCCCCTGAAAACAGAATTAGCAAGTGCACCACTTTGCAAGCTTGCACAAGTCACCACACACATACTAAAAATACATGGGTTGCACCTCTGGAGAGATGACAAAACCCTTAACAAAACATATGTAGAACTCATGGACATATCATGCACACATTAATCATGGCAAAAAATGACAAAAGTGCTAAACGGAGTAGCAGATCTGACAATTAACTCAAGTAGCCCTCTTCTAACAGCATTTCGGGCATCAAGATGAGCTCAAATGAAAATGATGCAATGGAATGAAGTGATGTACTCTCTGAGATGAACATTTTGATATGCTATATGCATGAATCGGAGCTACGAATGCAAAGTTACGTAGTTACGAACATGTGCACATGGACTGAAAATATCTGGGACTTAGAAGAAATTTCAACCTCCGGATCAAGGGTTGACCCGGCACGCGAACCGAGGCGGTGGCGCTGCTCGCCGGAGATGGCGCGGACGGCGGCTAGAGTGGAGGGG
Organism: Triticum urartu; assembly: GCF_003073215.2. Lineage (NCBI taxonomy): Eukaryota > Viridiplantae > Streptophyta > Magnoliopsida > Poales > Poaceae > Triticum > Triticum urartu. The sequence goes on from NC_053023.1 coordinate 191,476,816, forward strand.
ATCGCCGGATCCGGCTCTCCCGTGGCCGGATCTGGCCGGAGGCGAGGCGGGGAGGCGGCGGAGCTGCCGGAGGGCGCGGCGGCCGCGGCGGAGCGGTGCGGTGGCGGGGCGCGCCGGCGAGCAAGGTGGCGGCGGCTCCGGCCGGCGTGCAAGGTGGCGGCGGATCCGGCCGGCGAGCAAGGCGGCGGGGTCGGGCGCGGTAGGCGCGGGCACGGCGGGCGGCGGGGGCGAGCCGATGGGCTTCGGGGGCCCCGCCCGGGCCGAGCGGGCCGGCGGGACAGAGGCGGCGATGTGGGCGTGGTGCGGCCACGTGGCGGCGCACGATTCGCGGCGGCGGTGATGTCCGGCGCGTCCGGACACATCCGGCGCGCGAAGAGACGAGGGGGGCTAGATTTAGGGTAGAATGATCCGAAAACGGAGGGGATCTATTTATAGCCATAGAGGGAGCTAGGAGAGTCCAAATGAGGTGCGGTTTTCAGCCACGCGATCGTGATCGAACGCTCTAGATGATGGAGCAGAGTTAGGTGGGTTTTGGGCCAAATTGGAGGGGTGTTGGGCTGCAACACACACGAGGCCTTTTCGGTCTCTCGGTTAACCGTTGGAGTATCAAACAAAATCCAAATGATACGAAACATGACAGGCGGTCTACCGGTAGTAAACCAAGGCCGCTTGGCAAGTTTTGGTCCAATCCGGAAATGTTTAATCCCCACACACGAAAGAAAGCTAGAAATGACCACCGGAGGAGAACGAAGCGCCGGAATGCAAAACGGACAACGGGGAAAATGCTCGAATGCATGAGACGAACACGTATGCAAATGCAATGGACATGATGACATGATATGAGATGCATGACAACGACAACAACACATGGAGAAGAAACCCGATCCCGAGGAAATAAATATAACTTAACGCCGGAAACGTCAAGAGTTGGAGTACAAATTGGTAAAGTTACATCCGGGGTGTTACAACCTGCCCTCGGGCGGGCAGCCTGTGCGAGATTTCAGCGGTCAGATACCTGTCCTCTCTTAGCTTCTTGATGTCCTCCTTTGTGACAGAGGAAGGCATCCACCGACCCTGGAGGTTGGATCCGGACATGGTTGAAGGTCCGAAGCGCCTGACCTAAGCCTTGGGTGTTGGAACTCGAGGCGGGGCAAGGATTCAATTGAGCACGAGAGGAAGAAAGGACAAGCCTTGGCCTTTTTATAAAGAGGGTGAATATCAAGTGTTCTCCTCGCGGCCGTTTTAGACTTGCCTAAAATCGAGGAGTCATACCAACGGGTACAAGTGGGTTGCCCACGTCCGTATTGATGAGAATCCCGTAATAAGGGGGACACGATCTCTGCTTCGGCAAGACGTGTCGAGAAAACCGCCTCGCAATATGTGAAGTGCTGGTTGGGAAAAATGGTTCGGATAGTGACCGGGCCATGACGTGACATCGTGCTGTCAAAACGCGTCAGCAGATTAGATTTGTGGAAATATTATTCTCTCTATGGTGGTATGCGGAAATTATTTTGCAGGGCCGAACACTATCCTTGGGTCCAAAATCTTCTATGGAGTATTCGGAGGAGGAACCCTCCTTGCAATGCTGAAGACAATGTTGCGCGCCGGACTCATCATCATTGAAGCCTGGTTCAGGGGCTAATGAGGGAGTCCTGGATTAGGGGGTCTCCGGACAGCCGGACTATATCCTTTGGCCGGACTGTTGGACTATGAAGATACAAGATTGAAGACTTCGTCCCGTGTCCGGATGGGACTTTCCTTGGCGTGGAAGGCAAGCTTGGCAATACGGATATGTAGATCTCCTCCCTTGTAACCGACTCTGTGTAACCCTAGCCCCCTCCGGTGTCTATATAAACCGGAGGGTTTAGTCCGTAGGACAACATACAATCATACCATAGGCTAGCTTCTAGGGTTTAGCCTCTACGATCTCGTGGTAGATCAACTCTTGTACTACTCATATCATCAAGAACAATCAAGCATGACGTAGGGTATTACCTCCTTCAAGAGGGCCCGAACCTAGGTAAACATCGTGTCCCTTGCCTCCTGTTACCATCCGCCTTAGACGCACAGTTCGAGACCCCTACCGAGATCCGCCGGTTTTGACACCGACAGTGGTGCTCCTGGATGTTTTCGGGGTATATGGATATATATATAGGAGGAAGAAGTAGGTCGGTGGAGTCATGAGGGGCCCATGAGGGTGGAGGGCGCGCCCCCTGCCTCGTGGCCTCCTCTTTGATTTCTTGAGGTCCACTCCAAGTCCTCTGGATCACGCTTGTTCCAAAAATAACTCTCCCGAAGGTTTCATTCCGTTTGGATCACGTTTAGGTTAGTCGCAAAAATAATATAAAAGTGTATAAACAAGCCCATTAAAATCCAAAACAGATAATATAATAGCATGGAACAATCAAAAATTATAGATACGTTGGAGACGTATCAAGCATCCCCAAGCTTAATTCCTGCTCGTCCTCAAGTAGGTAAATGATAAAAACAAAATTTTTGGTGTGGAATGCTACCTAGCATAATTCTCAATGTATTTTTCTTTATTGTGGCATGAATGTTCAGATCCGAAAGATTCAAGACAAAAGTTTAATATTGACATAAAAATAATAATACTTCAAGCATACTAACAAAGCAATCATGTCTTCTCAAAATAACATGGCCAAAGAAAGTTATCCCTACAAAATCATATAGTCTGGCTATGCTCTATCTACACCACACAAAGTATTTAAATCATGCGCAACCCCGATGACAAGCCAAGCAATTGTTTCATACTTTTGATGTTCTCAATCTTTTTCAATCTTCACGCAATACATGAGCGTGAGCCATGGACATAACACTATAGGTGGAATGGAATGGTGGTTGTGGAGAAGACAAAAAGGAGAAGATAGTCTCACATCAACTAGGCATATCAACGGGCTATGGAGACGCCCATCAATAGATATCAATATGAGGGAGTAGGGATTGCCATGCAACGGATGCACTAGAGCTATAAGTGTATGAAAGCTCAAAAAGAAACTAAGTGGGTGTGCATCCAACTTGCTTGCTCATGAAGACCTAGGGCATTTTGAGGAAGCCCATCATTGGAATATACAAGCCAAGTTCTATAATGTAAAATTTCCACTAGTATATGAAAGTGATAACATAGGAGACTCTCTATCATGAAGATCATGGTGCTACTTTGAAGCACAAGTGTGATAAAAGGATAGTAACATTGTCCCTTCTCTCTTTTTCTCTCATTTTTCATTTTTTTATTTGGGCATTTTCTCTTTTTTATGTCCTCTTTTTTTCTTTTCGTCCGGAGTCTCATCCCGACTTGTGGGGGAATCATAGTCCCCATCATCCTTTCCTCACTTGGGACAATGCTCTAATAATGATGATCATCACACTTTTATTTACTTACAACTCAAAAATTACAACTCAATTCTTAGAACAAAATGCCTCCGACGGTGTACCGGGATGTGCAATGACTCATGAGTGACATGTATGAAGGAATTATGAACGGTGGCTTTGCCACAAATACTATGTCAACTACATGATCATGCAAAGCAATATGACAATGATGAAGCGTGTCATAACAAACGGAACGGTGGAAAGTTGCATGGCAATATATCTTGGAATGGCTATGGAAATGCCATAATAGGTAGGTATGGTGGCTGTTTTGAGGAAGGTATATGCTGGGTTTATGGTACCGGCGAAAGTTGCACGGTACTAGAGAGGCTAGCAATGGTGGAAGGGTGAGAGTGCGTATAATCCATGGACTCAACACTAGTCATAAAGAACTCACATACTTATTACAAAAATTTATTAGTTATCGAAACAAAGTACTACGCGCATGCTCCTAGGGGGATAGATTGGTAAGAAAAGACCATCGCTCGTCCCCGACAGCCACTCATAAGGAAGACAATCAATAAATAAATCATGCTCCGACTTCATCAGATAACGGTTCATCATACGTGCATGCTACGGGAATCACAAACTTTAGAACAAGTATTCCTCAAATTCACAACTACTCAACTAGCATGACTCTAATACCACCATCTTCATATCTCAAAACAATCATCAAGTATCAAACTTCTCATAATATTCAATGCACTTTTTATGATAGTTTTTATTATACCCATCTTGGATGCCTATCATATTAGGACTAATTTTATAAACAAAGAAAATTACCATGCTGTTCTAAAGGACTCTCAAAATAATATAAGTGAAGCATGAGAGATCAATAATTTCTATAAAATAAAACCACCACTGTGCTCTAAAAGATATACGTGAAGCACTAGAGCAAAATTATCTAGCTCAAAAGATATAAGTGAAGCACATAGAGTATTCTAATAAATTCCAATTCATGTGTGTCTCTCCCAAAAGGTGTGTACAGCAAGGATGATTGTGGTAAACTAAAAAGCAAAGACTCAAATCATACAAGACGCTCCAAGCAAAACACATATCATGTGGTGAATAAAAATATAGCCTCAAGTAAAGTTACCGATAGAAGAAGATGAAAGAGGGGATGCCTTCCGGGGCTTCCCCAAGCTTAGGCTTTTGGTTGTCCTTTAATTTTAGCTTGGGGTGCCTTGGGAATACCCAAGATTAGGCTCTTGCCACTCCTTATTCCATAATCGATCAAATCTTTACCCAAAACTTGAAAACTTCATAACACAAAACTTAAACAGAAAATCTCATGAGCTTCGTTAGTATAAGAAAACAAACCACCACTTAAGGCACTGTAATGAAATCATTCTTTATTTATTTTGGTGTCAAACCTACTGTATTCCAACTTCTCTATGGTTCATACCCTCCGATACTAACCATAGATGCATCAAAATAAGCAAACAGCACGCGAAAAACAGAATCTGTCAAAAACAGAACAGTCTGTAGTAATCTGTAGGTTTCGAATACTTTTGTAACCTCCAAAATTCTAAAATAAATTTCTGGACGTGAAGAATTTATCTATTAATCATATGCAAAAATAATCAACCTAATCTCACTCTCCAGTAAAAAATGGCAGCAAAGCTCGTGAGCGCTAAAGTTTCTGTTTTTTACAGCAAGACCGCAAAGACTTTCCCCAAGTCTTCCCAAAGGTTCTACTTGGCACAAACACTAATTAAAAGCATAAAACCACATCTAAACAGAGGCTATATGAATTATTTTTTAATAAACAGAACCAAAAAGCAAGAAACAAAAACAAAATTGGGTTGCCTCCCAACAAGCGCTATCGTTTAACGCCCCTAGCTAGGCATAAAAGCAAGGATAGATCTAGGTATTATCATCTTTGGTATGCAATTCTTTAATAGGACACTTATAACCCTTGGGAGTTTCCTTGTTTTTATTAATTATCAAACTCCTAAGCAAGAAATCAAGAAATTCATTTGTAGCAAAAGGTTCTTTAATGATATTGAAGAAGTTGGGGTGAACACTTATAGATTTGAGATCCGCAATTTCCTTACTTGAAGTTTCACCCTTATTTTTAGGAATATACATAAATTTGGCAACCTTGGTAGTGGGAGGATTTGGAGTATTTTTAACAGATGAAAAGGCAGATCCTAAATTAGTAATAATATCCTCAAGTTTACCAATTCTTGTGGAATCGAGATCCATTCTTTCGTTAACTATAGGTTCTTTTTCTTTAAAAAAATTCAGAGTAGCTCCTACCTTAGATCCATATTGAGTGATTTGGTTGTGGATCTTTTTATCCAAATTTTCAATCAACTCCACAGAGGCAACTTTATTTTCGATAATTTCAAGCCTTTGCATCACATGTTCCAAAGTTAAAATAGTTCCATTAACCAAGAGAGGTGGTGGGTCAAACAAATATATCATAGCATTATAAGAATCAAAAGTATGGCTACCCAAGAAATTCCCTCCAGTAATGGTATCAAGAATATATCTATTCCAAGGGGTGATGCCTACATAAAAATTGCGAAGAAGAATGGAAGTGGAAAGCTTCCTAGAGGATCTATTCTGAGCATTGCAAATTCTATACCAAGCATCTTTTAAATTTTCTCCCTCCCTTTGTTTAAAATTGAGAACTTCACGCTCGGGAGTACTAACAACGATAGGAGAATTAGCCATAACGTCACACGACAACACAAGAAGCAAGCAAAAAGAGGCGAACGAAAAAGAGGGTGAACGGAAAAAGAGGGCAAATAAAACGGCAAGGGTGAAGTGGGGGAGAGGAAAACGAGAGGCAAATGGCAAATAATGTAATGCGAGGGATAAGAGTTTGTGATGGGTACTTGGTATGTCTTGACTTGTGCGTAGATATCCCCGGCAACAACGCCAGATATCCTTCTTGCTACCCCTTGAGCACTGCGTTGGTTTTCCCTTGAAGAGAAAAGGGTGATGCAGCAAAGTAGCGTAAGTATTTCCCTCAGTTTTTGAGAACCAAGGTATCAATCCAGTAGGAGACTACATGCAAGTCCCTCGTACCTACACAAACAAATAAGAACCTCGCAACCAACGCGATAAAGGGGTTGTCAATCCCTTCACGGTCACTTACGAGAGTGAGATCTGATAGACATAATAATAATAAGATAAATATTTTTGGTATTTTTATGGTATAGATTGGAAAATAAAGATTGCAAAAATAAATGGTAATAGAAATAGCTTGTTGATGGGAGATTAATATAATGGAGAATAGACCCGGGGGCCATAGTTTTCACTAGTGGCTTCTCTCAAGATAGCATAAGTATTACGGCGGGTGAACAAATTACTGTCGAGCAATTGATAGAAAAGTGCATAATTATGAGAATATCTAGGCATGATCATGTATATAGGCATCACGTCCGCGACAAGTAGACCGAAACGATTCTGCATCTACTACTTTTACTGCACACATCGACCGCTATCCATCATACATCTAGAGTATTAAGTTCATAAGAACAGAGTAACGCATTAGGCAAGATGACATGATGTAGAGGGGTAAATCAAGCAATATGATATAAACCCCATCTTTTTATCCTCGATGGCAACAATACAATACGTGCCTTGCTGCCCCTGCTGTCACTGGGAAAGGACACCGCAAGATTGAACCCAAAGCTAAGCACTTCTCCGGTTCTCCCATTGCAAGAAAGATCAATCTAGTAGGCCAAACCAAACTGATAATTCAAAGAGACTTGCAAAGATAACCAATCATACATAAAAAATTTCAAAGAGGAATCAAATATTGTTCATAGATAAACTTGATCATAAACCCACAATTCATCGGATCTCGACAAACACACCGCAAAAAGAATTACATCGAATAGATCTCCAAGAAGATCGAGGAGAACATTGTATTGAGATCCAAAGAGGGAGAAGAAGCCATCTAGCTAATAACTATGGACCCGAAGGTCTGAAGTAAACTACTCACACATCATCGGAGAGGCTATGGTGTTGATGTAGAAGCCCTTCGTGATCGATTCCCCCTCCGACGGAGCTCCGGAAAAGGCCCCAAGATGGGATCTCTTGGGTACAGAAGGTTGCGGCGGTGGAAATAGGGTTTCGTGGTGCTCCTGGATGTTTTCGGGGTATATGGATATATATAGGAGGAAGAAGAAGGTCGGTGGAGCCACGAGGGGCCCATGAGGGTGGAGGGCGCGCCGAGGGGGGTAGGCGCGCCCCCTGCCTCGTGGCCTACTCATTGATTTCTTGACGTCCACTCCAAGTCCTATGGATCACATTTGTTCCAAAAATAACTCTCCCGAAGGTTTCATTCCGTTTGGATTCCGTTTGATATTCCTTTTCTGCGGAACATGAAATAGGCAAAAAACAGCAATTTGCACTGGGCCTTGGGTTAGTAGGTTAGTCCCAAAAATAATATAGAAGTGTGTAAATAAGCCCATTAACATCCAAAACAGATAGTATAATAGCATGGAACAATCAAAAATTATAGATACATTGGAGACGCATCACCTCACAATCTTTGGTCCATTTGAACTTGGTGTCCTTCTTCAACAACTCTGTCATGGGTTTCGCAATCTTGGAGAAATTCTCAATGAACCTCCTGTAATATCCTGCGAGTCCCAGAAAACTGTGGATCTCTCCAACTCAGGTGGGTGCCAACCACTCAGTGACAGACTGAACCTTCGTAGGATCAATGGCTATACCTTATCCTAATATAACATGTCCAAGAAATCCAACTTCCTTCAACCAAAACTAACACTTGCTGAACTTGGCATATAACTTATGTTCCCTGAGCTTCTCGAGAACTAAGCGCAAGTGTTCCTTGTGTTCCTCTTCATTCTTCGAGTACATCAAAATATGATCAATGAACACTACAACAAACTTATCCAAAAACTCCATGAATACCTTGTTCATCATACTCATAAAATAGGCAGGGGCATTAGTCAGTCCAAATGACATGACCGTGTACTCATATAGCCCATACCTTGCGGTAAAAGCTGTCTTAGGTATATCCTATTCCCGAATCTTCAACTGGTGATATCCTGATCGAAGATCGATCTTGGAGAATACTTTAGCTCCTTGCAACTGGTCAAATAGATCATTGATGATCGGGAGTGGGTATTTGTTCTTGATCATCACTTCGTTCAATGCCCAATAATCCACAACCATTCTCAAAGATCCATCCTTTTTCTCAACTAAGAGCGCTGGGGTCCCCACGGTAATGAACTGGGTCGGATATAACCCTTCTCCAAGAACTCCTTAATCTGCTTCTTAATTTCCTCCAGATCATTTGCGGGCATCCGATACGGTCTCTTCGATATTGGTCCGGTGCGTGGCAACAACTCTACCAAAAACTCTATGTCTCGATCTGGCGGCATGCCTGGTAGTTCCTCTGAAAATACATCCGGGTAATCCTTCACAACAGGCACTTCTTCCTGAACAACTCCCGAGAGAGAATTTACTTGGGTCCTCCTTGGCGCATGCCTGGATACATACTTGATCCTTTTTCCCTCCGGGGTGGTGAGTAAAATTGACTTACTAGCACAGTCGATGTTTCCTCCATACTTCGATAACCAATCCATGCCTAATATTATATCCAATCCTTGGGACTCCAAAATTATTAGGTCTAAGGGGAAAACGTGGCTACAATGGTTAGGGGTAACCGATCACACCATCGGCTGACCATATACTCTGCTCCTGGCGAGCTTACTAGCATGGGTGACCTAAGGGGTAAGTTTGGTAACTTAAACTTGTACACAAATCCCCTTGATATGTATGAATGCGATTCACCAGTGTCAAAAAGAACGAGAGAGGTAAATGACTTAATCAAAAACTTACCGATCACTGCGTCAGGCTGTTCTTCAACCTCCTCCATGTTGATGCGGTTCACCTGACCTCTGGTGAAAGGGTTTGGCTTCTTCCCTAAGCTTCCTTGCCATTTCCATTCTTTGCCTCAGGACATTTAGTGGCATAATGTCCAGTCTTTCCGCGCTTGAAACAAGTAATGTGACTTAGATCCTTCATGGTGTGTGTTGCTGGGTTGGAACGGTTCTGTCCGTTGCTTCCTCCATTCCCATTCCCATTCTTGGGGCCACTGTGGTTATGCGAACTCCCTCCATTTTGAGTATGGCCTCCATGATTATGAGTGTGTCCTCCCGAGTTCAGGGTAAAATGAGGCTTCTGCTGAGCTCCAGAATTGTACTTCCCCTGTCCATACTTCCGTTTGCGGCTCTCTATCTGTTGCTGCTTGCCTTCAATCATAAGGGCCCCATCTACCAAATCCTGGTAGTTATTAAATGTTGCCACCATCAACTGCATGCTCAGCTCATCATTCAACCCTTCCATAAACTTCTCCTGCTTCGCGGCATCTGTGGCCACATCATCCGGGGCATATCAAGCTAACTTACTAAACTCATCCATGTACTGCCACACAGTACGATTTCCCTGGCGTAAGTTGCGAAACTCACGCTTCTTCATACTCATTGCTCCAGTTGAGACATGGCCGTACGGAAAGCTTGCTGAAACTGATCCCATGTGACATTGGCTATGAGAAAAGTGGCTATGTAATTCTCCCACCATGAGGCTGCGGGTCCATCCAATTGATGTGTGGCAAACCGCACCTTGTCAACATCTTTGCAACCTGCGGTGGTCAGCTCCCTTCCAATCCTACGGAGCCAGTCATCAGCAACAATCGGCTCGGTGCTACTGGAAAACACCGGCAGATTCAACCTCAGAAACCGGGCTAAGTTGTCTACTGGAGGTGGTGGCGGTGGGTTGTTATTGTTGTTGTTTTTGTTGCCTTGGTTCTGGACTAGTAGCTGCATCAAGGCATTCTGTTGCTGGATCAACTGGGTGAGCTCCGGTGGGAAGACAAATCCGGGGTCACGTCTCGGAGGCATCTGATGGATTTAGAGGGGAGAGATTAGAATAGAGTGAGGTCTAAGGAGAAAATCACTACCCATATGCACATGATACAAACACATTCATATTACACCACTCAATTCAAACAAGGGCATACATTCGATCTAGCTACCATTACAAAATACTTGGACTATCCTATATACATGGGGGAATACTACTGATAATATGGTGGTCGACTAGAAATTTTGATCGTAAGAAGACTCCATGATATCTGCTTCAGCTTCGTCTTCATAGTCATCATCACTGTCGGGGTCGGAGTCGGTGTCGTCGATGATGATGTAGTCTTCGGGGTGGTCGTCAGCCGCGTCGTGTTTATGTAGATCGGGCCGCAGAGGCTACTGACTTCACATTCATTTAACATTATGGCACGGTCAAATGCTAGCGCATAATAATAGTGGCGCGAGCCATATATCCGTGATCCGTCCATCGTTCTTGCAGTGAACAATTTCCATGATTTATCCAGACGATGACATGTTCCATGAATAACTTCCAATACTTGCAATGGTAATTTATCCACACTCTCCAACTTGGTGAATCAATACAGCCCCGACGGCTCAAGAAGACTGGGGAGTCAACACGGCTTCAGCGGCTCAGGCAGACCAATGACTTAATACGGCCCTGGCGGCTGGAGCAGAGGCAATTTTCAAGGTGACAACAGCGATCCGGCAACGGCGACTTGCAACGACACGAGCGCATGGCTGTGGGAGCAATGTAGCAGGGCAGGCTTGAGGCGACAACATGTGATGATGAATTTAACTGACTCCTCAAACCCCGTGTTGCATGCAGAGTTGAGCTATTAGGCTCCTGTGGGTACGTATGTATTTTTCTTTTTGACCCCCCGTGGAGTACTTGCCGTTTGATGATTCCTCCACAATTGCTGATTTGATTTGACTACCGTCAAAAGTAGTATTTAACTTGTGGCCACCCATTGAATCTGAGTGTTGCTGGAGCTTGGAGTGGTCACGTCCACGCCGTGAGCCTGTAGTCCTCGAAATTCGTATTTACTTCGTATAATTACCATCAGACGCTTGCCCTCTGGCACTATGCAGAACGGTTAGCCATCAAGATGCGTTGGAACACTGGGGTGAGGCGAGTGCCATGGCGTTGAGCGGCGGACCGTAGAGGCAAAGCAAGGCCATGGTGCGCGGCACGGCCATCAGAAGCAGACGGTGGCATGGCGACAGCAGTGGAACGGCGAAGGCAACTTGGCGAGGCAGAACGAGTCCGACTTGGAAGCGAGGAGAGACCGCCCACGACCTGGACCCGTAGTCATATTCTTGCTAAAGGAGTCGGCGACGATGGCTTGGCCGGCGAAAGCGGCTCAGAGCTGGAGCTGGGGTGATTTGGCACGTTAGTACAACGACTCAGATCCAATGTGAAGCAGAGAAGGCATAAGGCAGTGCCAGCCACAACGGCGATTCACTACGGCGGTCGCGACAGAAGTGGTTGATTGGGAGGTGCCCAGGAGGGGCGACGCGCTAGTCGCAGCCGGAGGTGCGAAAGCGGAGTGGCCAGCCGGAGCCAGCTTGCGAGCGGAGGCGGGACGACCGGCTCACGGCATGGCGGCGATAGGCGGCGGGAACCGAAACCGTAGTAGTAGCTGAATCCGTTCCTCAGCCATGGCTGTATCCAATTCCGGGTCATCTTCATAGCGCATGTGCCTTGACACATCAATTAGCTTTGTTTTTGTATGTTGATCGTAACAGATCTATCCTACCGATTTCCACGGTCAACAATACTGACTCGTCGGGATTTTCTCAGACTATTCCGTTGATGAAACAGATGAATACTGCCCATAAATTTTTTTGATCTTGACTCACGAACCCAAAGACGATGTAGATCCTTTTCAATCGGCTCTTCTTTATCCAGAAATTGCGAACTTCTCACTCCCTATGACAGATCTCTTCAAGAACTCAACACCACCGTGCACAGGTCCCATGGTGGGCGTCAACTGTCATGGAATTCTCACGTCAGATGTCCTCATGAAAAGGACTTAGTCGTGAGGCCAACGCATCTATGTGGTAGCTTGAGAGGGGTTGAACGGGATAAGAGACACGAGGATTTTACCCAGGTTCGACCCCTCACGGTGGAGGTAAAAGCCTACATCCTGCTTCATTGATATTGATGATGATGATCATGATTACAAGGGTGCTCTATCTCTAGAGCTATTGACTTGTCTCTCTAAACCTAACTTGTGTAACTTGTCAAACTTGTCCCTCTTTGGTGCCCTGCCCCTCCTTATATATGTTGAAGGGGCGGCTTATGTGGCTAGTCCTATTAGGATTACTTTATTACAAGTGGAGTCCTAGTCTTGCTTCCTTTGTAAGGGGATATTCCTTATGCCTTTTCTCTTAAGCCGGCCCACCATAATACGAGACGGTCTTCTGGGCCTTGGGCCTTGTCATCCATCTGACCCGCCTGCCGGGTCACCAGTGAGTCACAATGTCCAGGCGGGTTGCCTGTAAACCGCCATGTCCGGGCGGATCGCTAGTAAGTCGCCAAGCTCCAGCTGGGTCTCTGGTGAGTCACCTAGTCTGGCCGGGTCAAACATCCGACCGGGTTGCACCGCGGGGTATATCCCCGACAGTACACATCAATAACATGTATATCAAATATACCATTCACTTTGCCATCCATCTTATCCTCCAAATACTTGGGGCAGTTCCGCTTCCAGTGACCAGTCCCTTTGTAGTAGAAGCACTCAGTCTCAGTCTTAGGTCCAGACTTGGGCTTCTTCACTTGAGCAGCAACTTGCTTATAGTTCTTCTTGAAATTCCCCTTCTTCCCTTTGCCCTTCTTGAAACTAGTGGTCTTGTTGACCATCAACACTTGATGCTCCTTCTTGATTTCTACCTCCGCAGCTTTTAGCATTACGAAGATATCAGGAATCGTCTTATCCATCCCTTGCATATTATAGTTCATCACGAAGATTTTGTAGCTTGGTGGCAGTGATTGAAGAACTCTATCAATGACACTATCAACTGGAAGATTAACTCCCACCTGAGTCAAGTGATTGTGGTACCCAGACATTCTGAGTATATGTTCACTGACAGAACTATTCTCCTCCATTTTGCAGCTGTAGAACTTATTGGAGACTTCATATCTCTTAGTACGGGCATTTGCTTGAAATATTAACTTCAACTCCTCGAACATCTCATATGCTCCATGACGTTCAAAACGTCATTGAAGTCCTGGTTCTAAGCCGTAAAGCATGGCACACTGAACTATCGAGTAGTCATCAACTTTGCTCTGCTAGGTGTTCATAACATCTGGCGTTGCTCCTGCAGCGGGTTTGGCACCCAGCGGTGCTTCTAGGACGTAATTCTTCTGTGCAGCAATGAGGATAATCCTCAAGTTACGGGCCCTGTCTGTGTAATTGCTACCATCATCTTTCAACTTAGCTTTCTCTAGGAACGCATTAAAATTCAACGGAACAATAGCACGGGCCATTTATCTACAACAACATAGACATGCAAAATACTATCAGGTACTAAGTTCATGATAAATTAAAGTTTAATTAATCATATTACTTAAGAACTCCCACTTAGATAGACATCCCTCTAATCATCTAAGTGATCACATGATCCATATCAACTAAACCATGTCCGATCAGAACGTGAGATGGAGTAGTTTTCAATGGTGAACATCACTATGTTGATCATATCTACTATATGATTCATGCTTGACCTTTCGGTCTCAGTGTTCCGAGGCTGTATCTGCATATGCTAGGCTTGCCAAGTTTAACCTGAGTATTCTGTTTGTGCAAAACTGGCTTGCACTTGTTGTATGTGAACGTAGAGCTTATCACACCCGATCATCACTTGGTGTCTCGGCACAACGAACTGTAGCAACGGTGCATACTCAGGGAGAACACTTGTACCTTGAAATTTAGTGAGAGATCATCTTATAATGCTATCGCCGTACTAAGCAAAATAAGATGCATAAAGGATAAACATCACATGCAATCAAATAAGTGATATGATATGGCCATCATCATCTCATGCCTTTTGATCTCCATCTCCAAAGCATCGTCATGATCACCATCGTCACCGGCTTGACACCTTGATCTCCATCGAAGCAGCGTTGTCCTCTCGCTAACTATTGCTTCCACGACTATCGCTACCACTAGGTGATAAAGTAAAGCAATTACATGGCGATTGCATTTCATACAATAAAGCGACAACCATATGGCTCCTGCCAGTTGCCGATAACTGTGTTACAAAACATGATCATCTCATACAACAAATTATATAATCACGTCTTGACCATATCACATCACAACATGCCCTGTAAAAACAAGTTAGACGTCCACTACTTTGTTGTTGCAAGTGTTACGTGGCTGCTACGGGCTTCTAGCAAGAACCATTCTTACCTACGCATCAAAACCACAACGTAGTATAGTGATTGCTTTTTGATCTTCAGAAAGAACCCTATTAATTGAAACCGATTCAACTAAAGTTGGAGAAACATACACCCACTAGCCACCTGTGTGTGAAGGACATCGGTAGAACTAGTCTCGCGTAAGCGTACGCGTAATGCCGGTCTGAGCCGCTTCATCCAACAATACCGCTTAATCAAGAATCAACTAGTGACGGCAAGCAATATGTATATACCTACGCCCACAACTCCTTTGTGTTCTACTCATGCATATAACATCTACGCATAGACCTGGCTCGGATACCACTGTTGGGGAACACAATATTTCAATTTTTTTCCTACGATCATGCAAGATCTATCTTGGAGAGGCATAGCAACGAGAGGGGAGAGTCTGTCCACATACCCTCGTAGACTGAAAGCGTAAGCGTTAAGTAACGCGGTTGATGTAGTCGAACGTCTTCGCGATCCAACTCATCAAGTACCGAACGCACGAAACCTCCGTGATCTGCACACGTTCAGCTCGGTGACGCCCCTCATACTCTTGATCCAATTGAGGCCAAGGGAGAGTTTCATCAGAACGACGGTGTGATGACGGTGGTGATGAAGCTACCGACGCAGGGCTTCGCCTAAGCACTACAATGATATGACCGAGGTGGAAATCTGTGGAGGGGGGCACCGCACATGGCTAAGAAAACTGTCAACTTGTGTGTTCTAGGGTGCCCCTGCCCCCATATATAAAGGAGCAAGGGAGGGGGGCGACCGGCCCTCATAGGGCGCGCCCCAAGTATGATTCCTACTAGGAATAGGAATCCTATTCCTAGTAGGTTTCCAACAAGGGAAGAGAGGGGGAAGGAAGGAGAGGGAGAGATGGAGAAGGAAAGGGAGGGGGGTGCTGCCCCCTCCTAGTCCAATTCGGACTCCTCATGGGGGGTGGCTGATGAAGCTATGTACCTAGGGTAGGGTCATGGATCTGTCCAATATACCCTCCCCAAGGACATCTCTAAAGGAACCAGGAGCATTCGAAGAAAAATCATCATCCACTCGACCATGAAGCTATGTTCCACTCGACAATCTTGAAGACACTCAACCGTGTAGGTAATCACTCGACTACCAGAAGATCTAGAGCCACTCCACTCTGCAACGGTCGGGAATTAAGTCATAGCTTTAATGGTCATTATGTATCTTTATTGCAGGCGTTACCAGTAACGTCTCCATCTTTATGTACCTTAAACCCTTTGTAACTGAGGGCGGGAGGGGTCTGGCGAACTCTATATAAGCCACCCCCTCCTCAGGGACAAGGGTTCGCACCCCTTATAACACACACGCATATAATCTAGTCGACCGCCTCCAGGCTCCGAGTCGTAGGGTTGTTACTTCCTCCGAGAAGGGCCTGAACTCGTAAAACTGCGACCCGAATACCGGAGTCAATTCAACCTTCCCAGTCAGAAGCTGGTCGAGGTTTGGTGCAGATCCGGGCTTTGCTCCGAGCCATGGGAGAGCAGAATACAGTAGTATCTCAGTCGCAGAATAGGATTCACAGTAGATCCGTGGTTGTAGACACAGTCCAGTCGGCTCACAGCCCAAGATCGCCCCTGAGGTGTGAGGGACATGGAGACCGACAAGATCAGTACAGAAACCGTGAGCAATATGATCACCAACTCAATCACGATGATCGTCGTCAAGGGCCCATGCCTCCCCCAAGGAGTGGATCATACGTGCCTTGGCAGCAGGATGACAGAGGCCCTCACAGTGGTGGGCGAAGGATTCCAGTCGACCCCAGGGAACCGGGCTTTGATGCGAGATCTATTCTCGTTTAGGGTCTGGTCGATAGAAACAGAGCTCATAGAGAAGGCCCCGACAGAGATCTTCCAACCAGCAGCAGAGTGCATGTCTCAGGCCCAGAGTGCTTCAGCAGAGCCATCAGGGCCGCGGTGATTCCTCCCAACTTCAGGTTGGCGGCTGGAGTCAGTAAGTTCACTGGTGAGTCCAAGCCTGACACTTGGCTTGAAGATTACCGAGTGGCTGTACAGATCGGTGGCGGCAATGATGAAGTGGCCATGAAGCACCTTCCTTTGATGCTAGAGGGCTCGGCCAGGGCGTGGCTGAATCAGTTAGCTCCTGGTAGTATTTATACTTGGGAAGATCTTGCTCGAGTATATGTCAGAACATTTGAAGGTACTTGCAAGCGGCCAGCAGGGTTGACAGAATTACAGTGTTGCGTTCAGAAACCGAATGAAACTTTGAGGGATTATATCTAGAGATGCATCACGTTGCACCACACAGTGGAGAATGTGTCAGATCACCAAGAAATTTGTGCCTTCAAAGAAGGCGTTAAGTATCGGGAGTTGAATTTGAAATTCGGTCGGACAGGAGATATGACTCTGACTCGGATGATGGAGATTGCCACCAAGTACGCCAATGGTGAAGAAGAAGACCGACTCCGGAGTGGCAAGCACAAAACAGTCGCCCACGAAACCGGAGGAGGAAACTCTAGTCGGAAGCAGAAGCGCAAAGCCGAGCCAGCCGCTCCTGGTGAAGCCTTAGCCGTGACTCAAGGGAAGTTCAAGGGGAAACCCAAAGGACCGTGGAACCCCAAGAAAGTAAAAGATCAGGATGGAAATGATGTGTTGGATTTACCATGCCACATTCACACCAAGAAATATGAAGAGGGTAATTTCATCTACCCAAAGCATACCACTCGATAGTGTCGACTCCTAATCCAGCAATTCCGAGAGAAACAACCCAAGGAAAAGGAGAAGGAAACAGACAAAGTTGAGGATGTGGAAGAGGACGATGATGGTTACCCCCACGTCAATTCCACTCTTATGATTTTCGCTGATGTTGAGAGTAAGAGTCGACTGAAAGTCATCAACAGAGAAGTGAACATGGTTGCTCCGGTGACACCCAGTTACTTGAAGTGGTCTCAAACTGCCATCACATTCGACCAATCTGATCACCCAGCACACATAGCCACCCCTGGGAGGCAAGCGCTGGTGGTCGACACAGTAGTTGAAGGTACTCGATTGACTAAGGTTCTGATGGATGGTGGCAGTGGCCTGAATATACTGTATGTCGAGACATTGAAAGGAATGGGCATTCCGATGTCTAGACTCAGTGAAAGCAATATGAGTTTCCATGGGGTCATTCCCAGCAAGAAGGCTACATCACTCGGCCAGATCGCCCTTGATGTAGTGTTTGGTGATTCCAAGAATTACCGCAAAGAAAAGTTGACATTTGAAGGTGTAGATTTCCAGAGTGCTTATCATGCTATTTTGGGCAGGCCAGCTTATGTACGTTTTATGGGTCGACCATGTTACGTGTACCTAAAATTGAAGATGCCTGGTCCCAAAGGGGCGATCACTATCACTGGCAATCGAAAGAAGGCAGAAGAGTGCTTCCAGAAGGGCTCGAAGATCGCCGATGCACTGATGGCAGTAGTGGAATTGCAGGAATATCAAAAACATGCAGATCCGAGTGATTTGTTGTGAGCTAAGAAGCCTGCCACGGATTCAGCATTCCAGTCGTCTGGCGAAACAAAGTCGATTCACATTCACCCGACGGATCCCAATGCTGCTCCGACTCATATTTCAACAACACTCGACTCCAAATAGGAAGAAGCGCTCATCCAGTTCCTCCGTGAGAACTGGGACATCTTTGCATGGAAACCTTCTGACATGCCAGGTGTTCCCAGGGGACTGGCTGAGCAACGTTTGCGAGTCGACCCAAAAGTGAAACCAGTCAAAGAACATCTTCAACGGTCCACCGTACAGAAGAGGAAGGCAATCGGTGAAGAAGTGGCTCGGCTTCTGGCAACTGAGTTTATCCGAGAGATTTACCACTCCGAGTGGTTAGCTAATGTTGTCATGGTCCCAAAGAAGGACGACTCACTTTGCATGTGCATCGACTTCAAACATATCAATCGGGCCTGCCCGAAAGATCACTTCCCTCTCCCTCGCATCAACCAAATAGTCGACTCGACTGCGGGGTGTGAGCATTTGTCCTTTTTGGACGCTTATTCCGGGTATCATCAGATCCGTCTGTACAGACCCGATGAGATAAAAACAGCTTTCATCACCCAATTTGGGTGCTTTTGTTATGTCACTATGCCATTCGGTTTGAAGAACGCTGGAGCCACATTCATGCGGATGATTCAGAAGTGCTTGCTCACTCAGATCAGTCGGAATGTGGAAGCATACATGGATGACATTGTGGTCAAGTCACGTAAAGGTTCCGACCTACTGGCTGACCTTGCTGAAACCTTTGCCAACCTCAGAAGGTATGATATCAAGCTTAATCCATCAAAGTGCACGTTTGGAGTTCCAGGCGGAAAATTACTCGATTTTCTCGTTTCCGAACGAGGGATCGACGCTAACCCAGAGAAAGTGGGTGCCATACTCCGGATGAAACGCCCTGTGCGTGTGCATGATGTCCAGAAGCTTACTGGTTGTTCGGCCGCCCTAAGTCGATTCATTTCTCGCCTCGGTGAAAGGGCACTGCCTCTTTACCGACTGATGAAGAAGTCAGATAAGTTCGAGTGGACTCCTGAAGCTGATGCAACTTTTGCAGAGCTTAAAGCCCTGCTTTCCACCCAGCCGGTGCTTGCTGCTCCAATCACCAAAGAGCCTTTACTGCTTTACATTGCAGCCACTGGACAATTCATCAGTACAGTACTTACGGTCGAGTGCGAAGAAGAAGGAAAAGCTTACAAAGTTCAGCGCCTAGTATACTATATCTCTGAAGTTTTGACTCCATCAAAGCAAAGATATCCACATTATCAGAAGCTTGTTTATGGGATCTATATGACCATGAAGAAGGTTGCACATTACTTCTCTGATCACTCCATTACAGTCGTCAGCGACGCTCCATTATCAGAGATTTTGAACAATAGAGATGCAACTGGTCGAGTGACAAAGTGGGCGATTGAACTCCTTCCCTTAGATATCAAGTTCATGGCAAAGAAAGCTATTAAGTCCCAAGCAATAGCAGATTTCCTCGCCGAGTGGATTGAACAACAACTGCTGACTCAAGTTCACTCGGAGCACTGGACCATGTTCTTTGATGGTTCCAAGATGCTGAATGGTTCTGGTGCTGGGGTGGTACTGGTATCCCCCCGAGGAGACAAGCTCAGATATGTCCTCCAGATTCACTTTGATTCCTCCAATAACGAAGCAGAATATGAAGCACTCCTGTATGGGTTGCGTATGGCCATCTCACTCGGCGTCCGTCGCCTCATGGTCTATGGCGACTCAGATTTGGTAGTCAATCAAGTGATGAAGGAATGGGACGTCAGAAGCCCAGCCATGACTGATTACTGCAATGCGGTGAGGAAGTTGGAAAAGAAGTTTGAGGGGTTCGAGCTCCATCATGTACCCTGACTGAAAAATCAAGAAGCAGATGATTTAGCAAAGATAGGCTCCAAGAGAGAAGCTATTCCCAGCAACGTGTTCTTGGAGCATATTCATGCACCTTCAGTTCAAGAAGATCCCTTCACCGAAGAGCCCCCGCAGCCTAGGAGTGCCACAGATCCGACTGAAGTCGAGGTCCTAGCCGTGGTCGACTTAATCATTGAGGTGTTGGTCATCACTCCCGACTGGACAGTGCCATACATTGCATATATCCTTAGGAAAGAGCTCCCAGAGGATGAAGAAGAGGTTCGACAGATCATCCGTCGATCCAAGGCCTTCACTGTAATAAGAGGACAACTGTTCAGAGAAAGTGCAACTGGGGTCAGCCAGAAATGCATAACACCAGAAGAAGGCCGAGTGATCCTCCATGACATCCATTTAGGGACCTGTGGTCACCATGCGTCCTCTCGGACCATTGTGGCTAAAGCATACCGAGATGGATTTTATTGGCCACGAGCAAATGAAATGGCGAAAGATATAGTCGACAGATGTGAAGGCTGCCAGTTTTACTCCAATATGTCGCACAAACCTACATCAGCCCTGAAGACCATCCCACTCGTCTGGCCCTTTGCCGTTTGGGGATTGGACATGGTTGGTCCACTAAAGACTGGTAGGAGTGGCTTCACTCGTATGTGCTTGTAGCAGTCGACAAGTTTACCAAATGGATCGAAGCCAAGCCTATTAATAATCTTGAAGCAAGTACTGCTGTCAGCTTCATCAGAGAGTTGATTTTCAGATATGGGGTTCCACATAGCATCATCACTGACAACGAATCGAACTTCGATTCTGATGAGTTCAGAACCTTCTGCGCCTCACAAGGCACACGAGTCGACTATGCTTCAGTCGCCCATCCCCAGTCAAATGGACAAGCAGAAAGAGCAAATGGACTGATTCCCAAAGGACTGAAACCCCGACTGATGCGAGATCTCAAGCATGCAGCGGGTGCCTGTGTTGATGAACTTCCATCAGTTCTCTGGGGATTGAGGACAACTCCCAATCGGTCGACTGGCCGAACTCCATTCTTCTTGGTCTATGGGGCTGAAGCTGTTCTACCGAGTGACTTGCTTCATAATGCACCATGAGTTGAGCTCTTCTTTGAAGATGAAGTAGAACAAGCTCGGCAAGACGCAGTCGACCTCCTAGAGGAGGAAAGAGAGATGGGCTTGATCCGGTTGACCATTTATCAGCAAGACTTGCGTCGATTCCACGCTAGACACGTGAAGGGTCGAGCCTTTCAAGAGGGAGACTTGGTTCGTCGAGTGGATCAGCAGAAACCACACAAGCTCGCCCCAGCTTGGGAAGGTCCCTTCATTGTCACCAAAGTGCTCCACAATGGAGCATACCACCTTTACAATGTCGAGCATAAGAAGGACGAACCACGGGCTTGGAATGTGGAGCTGCTCCGCCCCTTTTTTACTTAAGTACTCGTTCAAATCAAATGTAATAAGAAATACCTTTGTAATTTGTTAATCAAAGAAAAGAGCTTTACAGTCCTCTCGAACGATTGTTGTTGCTTTTATTTACGTCTGAAATCCCCCAGTGGGTGACTTAGCTGCGAATCCGTTTCGCCTAAGTTCGAAAGAAAATCATACCGAGTGGTGAGCAAGCCTCTCACTCGGGGGCTTAGATGCGAATCCATTTCGCCTAAGTTTGTAAAATCCTACCGAGTGGTGAGCCAGCCTCCCACTCGGGGGGCTTAGCTGCAGTCCAGTACTCGCCTAAGTTTGTAAAATCCTACCGAGTGGTGAGCAATCCTCCCACTCGGGGGCTTAGCTGCAGTGCAGTACTCGCCTAAGTTTGTAAAATCCTACCAAGTGGTGAGCCAGCCTCCCACTCGGGGGATTAGCTGCAGTCCAGTACTCGCCTAAGTTTGTAAAATCCTACCGAGTGGTGAGCCAGCCTCCCACTCGGGGCTTAGCTGCAGTCCAGTACTTGCCTAAGTTTGTAAAATCCTACTGAGTGGTGAGCCAGCCTCCCACTCGGGGGCTTAGCTGCAGTCCAGTACTCGCCTAAGTTTGTAAAATCCTACCGAGTGGTGAGCCAGCCTCCCACTCGGGGGCTTAGCTGCAGTCCAGTACTCGCCTAAGTTTGTAAAATCCTACCGAGCGGTGAGCCAGCCTCCCACTCGGGGGCTTAGCTGCAGTCCAGTACTCCGCCTAAGTTTAAAATCCTACCGAGTGGTGAGCAACCCTCCCACTCGGGGGCTTAGCTGCAGTCCAGTACTCGCCTAAGTTTAAAATCCTACCGAGGTGAGCACCTCCCACTCGGGGGCTTAGCTGCAGTCCAGTACTCGCCTAAGTTTGTAAAATCCTATCGAGTGGTGAGCACCTCCCACTCGGGGGCTTAGCTGCAGTCCAGTACTCGCCTAAGTTTAAAAAATCCTACCGAGTGGTGAGCCAGCCTCCCACTCGGGGGCTTAGCTGCAGTCCAGTAATCGCCTAAGTTTGTAAAATCCTACCGAGTGGTGAGCCCTCCCACTCGGGGGCTTAGCTGCAGTCCAGTACTCGCCTAAGTGTAAAATCCTACCGAGTGGTGAGCCAGCCTCCCACCGGGGGCTTAGCTGCAGTCCAGTACTCGCCTAAGTTTGAAATCCTACCGAGTGGTGAGCAGCTCCCACTCGGGGGCTTAGCTGCAGTCAGTACTCGCCTAAGTTTGAAAATCCTACCGAGTGGTGACACTCCCACTCGGGGGCTTAGCTGCAGTCCAGTACTCGCCTAAGTTTGAAATCCTACCGAGTGGTGAGCAGCCTCCCACTCGGGGGCTTAGCTGCAGTCCAGTACTCGCCTAAGTTTGTAAATCCTACCGAGTGGTGAGCCAGCTCCCACTCGGGGGCTTAGCTGCAGTCCAGTACTCGCCTAAGTGTTTAAAAATCCTACCGAGTGGTGAGCCAGCCTCCCACTTGGGGGCTTAGCTGCAGTCCAGTACTCGCCTAAGTTAAATCCTACCGAGTGGTGAGCCAGCCTCCCACTCGGGGGCTTAGCTGCAGTCCAGTACTCGCCTAAGTTTGTAATCCTACCGAGTGGTGAGCCTCCCACTCGGGGCTTAGCTGCAGTCCAGTACTCGCCTAGTTTGTAAAATCCTACCGAGTGGTGAGCCAGCCTCCACTCGGGCTTAGCTGCAGTCCAGTACTCGCCTAAGTTTGTAAAATCCTACCGAGTGGTGAGCAATCCTCCCACTCGGGGGCTTAGCTGCAGTCCAGTACTCGCCTAAGTTTGTAAAATCCTACCGAGTGGTGAGCAAGCCTCCCACTCGGGGGCTTAGCTGCAGTCCTGTACTCGCCTAAGTTTTAAAATCCTACCGAGTGGTGAGCCAGCCTCCCACTCGGGGGCTTAGCTGCAGTCTAGTACTCGCCTAAGTGTTTGAAAATCCTACCGAGTGGTGAGCCAGCCTCCCACTCGGGGGCTTAGCTGCAGTCCAGTACTCGCCTAAGTGTTTGAAAATCCTACCGAGTGGTGAGCCAGCCTCCCACTCGGGGCTTAGCTGCAGTCCAGTACTCGCCTAAGTGTTTGAAAAATCCTACCGAGTGGTGAGCCAGCCTCCCACTCGGGGGCTTAGCTGCAGTCCAGTACTCGCCTAAGTTGTAAAATCCTACCGAGTGGTGAGCCAGCCTCCCACTCGGGGGCTTAGCTGCAGTCCAGTACTCGCCTAAGTTTGTAAATCCTACCGAGTGGTGAGCCAGCCTCCCACTCGGGGGCTTAGCTGCAGTCCAGTACTCGCCTAAGTTTGTAAAATCCTACCGAGTGGTGAGCCAGCCTCCCACTCGGGGGCTTAGCTGCAGTCCAGTACTCGCCTAAGTTTGTAAAATCCTACCGAGTGGTGAGCCAGCCTCCCACTCGGGGGCTTAGCTGCAGTCCAGTACTCGCCTAAGTTTGTAAAATCCTACCGAGTGGTGAGCCAGCCTCCCACTCGGGGGCTTAGCTGCAGTCCAGTACTCGCCTAAGTTTGTAAAATCCTACCGAGTGGTGAGCCAGCCTCCCACTCGGGCTTAGCTGCAGTCCAGTACTCGCCTAAGTTTGTAAAATCCTACCGAGTGGTGAGCCAGCCTCCCACTCGGGGCTTAGCTGCAGTCCAGTACTCGCCTAAGTTTGATCCTTACCGAGTGGTGAGCCAGCCTCCCACTCGGGGGCTTAGCTGCAGTCCAGTACTCGCCTAAGTTTGTAAAATCCTACCGAGTGGTGAGCAGCCTCCCACTCGGGGGCTTAGCTGCAGTCCAGTTACTCGCCTAAGTTTGTAAAATCCTACCGAGTGGTGAGCAACCCTCCCACTCGGGGGCTTAGCTGCAGTCCAGTACTCGCCTAAGTTTAAATCCTACCGAGTGGTGAGCAATACCTCCCACTCGGGGGCTTAGCTGCAGTCCAGTACTCGCCTAAGTTTAAAATCCTACCGAGTGGTGAGCAGTCCTCCCACTCGGGGGCTTAGCTGCAGTCCGTACTCGCCTAAGTTTGTAAATCCTACCGAGTGGTGAGCAATCCTCCCACTCGGGGGCTTAGCTGCAGTCCAGTACTCGCCTAAGTTTGAAAATCCTACCGAGTGGTGAGCCAGCCTCCCACTCGGGGGCTTAGCTGCAGTCCAGTACTCGCCTAAGTTTGTAAAATCCTACCGAGTGGTGAGCACTCCCACTCGGGGGCTTAGCTGCAGTCAGTACTCGCCTAAGTTTGAAAAAATCCTACCGAGTGGTGAGCAACCCTCCCACTCGGGGGCTTAGCTGCAGTCCAGTACTTGCCTAAGTTTGTAAAATCCTACCGAGTGGTGAGCCAGCCTCCCACTCGGGGGCTTAGCTGCAGTCCAGTACTCGCCTAAGTTTGTAAAATCCTACCGAGTGGTGAGCCACTCCCACTCGGGGGCTTAGCTGCAGTCCAGTACTCGCCTAAGTTTGTAAATCCTACCGAGTGGTGAGCCAGCCTCCCACTCGGGGGCTTAGCTGCAGTCCAGTACTCGCCTAAGTTTTAAAAATCCTACCGAGTGTGAGCAGCCCCACTCGGGGGCTTAGCTGCAGTCCAGTACTCGCCTAAGTTTGTAAATCCTACCGAGTGGTGAGCCAGCCTCCCACTCAGGGGCTTAGCTGCAGTCCAGTACTCGCCTAAGTTTGAAAATCCTACCGAGTGGTGAGCAGCCTCCCACTCGGGGCTTAGCTGCAGTCCAGTACTCGCCTAAGTTTGAAAAATCCTACCGAGTGGTGAGCCCCTCCCACTGGGGGCTTAGCTGCAGTCCAGTACTCGCCTAAGTTTAAAATCCTACCGAGTGGTGAGCAACCTCCCACTCGGGGGCTTAGCTGCAGTCCAGTACTCGCCTAAGTTTGTAAAATCCTACCGAGTGGTGAGCACCTCCCACTCGGGGGCTTAGCTGCAGTCCAGTACTCGCCTAAGTTTTAAAAAATCCTGCCGAGTGGTGAGCAATCCTCCCACTCGGGGGCTTAGCTGCAGTCCAGTACTCGCCTAAGCTTTGTAAAATCCTACCGAGTGGTGAGCAACCTCCCTCGGGGGCTTAGCTGTAGTCCAGTACTCGCCTAAGTTTAAAAATCCCCGAGTGGTGAGCAATCCCCCACTCGGGGGCTTAGCTGCAGTCCAGTACTCGCCTAAGTTTGTAAAATCCTACCGAGTGGTGAGCAATCCTCCCACTCGGGGGCTTAGCTGCAGTCCAGTACTCGCCTAAGTTTAAAATCCTACCGAGTGGTGAGCAATCCTCCCACTCGGGGCTTAGCTGCAGTCCAGTACTCGCCTAAGTTTGAAAATCCTACCGAGTGGTGAGCAATCCTCCCACTCGGGGGCTTAGCTGCAGTCCAGTACTCGCCTAAGTTTGTAAAATCCTACCGAGTGGTGAGCAACCCTCCCACTCGGGGGCTTAGCTGCAGTCTAGTACTCGCCTAAGTTTGTAAAATCCTACCGAGTGGTGAGCAGCCTCCCACTCGGGGGCTTAGCTGCAGTCCAGTACTCGCCTAAGTTTGTAAAATCCTACCGAGTGGTGAGCCAGCCTCCCACTCGGGGCTTAGCTGCAGTCCAGTACTCGCCTAAGTTTGTAAAATCCTACCGAGTGGTGAGCCAGCCTCCCACTCGGGGGCTTAGCTGCAGTCCAGTACTCGCCTAAGTTTGTAAAATCCTACCGAGCGGTGAGCCAGCCTCCCACTCGGGGCTTAGCTGCAGTCCAGTACTGGCCTAAGTTTCTAAAATCCTACCGAGTGATGAGCTAGCCTCCCACTCGGGGGCTTAGCTGCAGTCCAGTACTCGCCTAAGTTTGTAAAATCCTACCGAGTGGTGAGCCAGCCTCCCACTCAGGGGCTTAGCTGCAGTCCAGTACTCGCCTAAGATTGTAAAATCCTACCGAGTGGTGAGCAATCTTCTCACTTGGGGGCTTAGCTGCAGTCGAGTACTCGCCTAAGTTTGTAAAATCCTACCGAGTGGTGAGCAATCCTCCCACTCGGAGGCTTAGCTGTAGTCCAGTACTCATCTAAGTTTGTAAAATCATACCGAGTGGTGAGCAATCCTCCCACTCAGGGGTTTAGCTGCGGTCCAATACTCGCCTAAGTTTGTAAAAACCTACCGAGTGGTGAGCCGTCCTTCTCCTTTGGAGTTGCGCCACAAATACAACGTACGCTCCCTCTCTATCCGCAAGGACGACAAGGTGCAAGTCGACAGCAATCCTTTCCCTAAGAGCTGCACCACAAGTACAACGTAAGCTCCATCCCTACCCGCAAGGACGACGAGGTGCAGGTCAACCGCAGCCCTCTTCTCCGAGCTACGCCACAAATACAACATGCGCTCCATCCTTGTCCACAAGGATGACGAGGCGCAGGTCGACTGCAACCTTCTTCTTTGAGCTACGCCACAAATACAACATGCGCTCCATCCTTGTCCACAAGGACGACGAGGCGCAGGTCGACTGCAACTTTCTCCTTTGAGCTATGCCACAAATACAATGTGTGCTCCATCCTTGTCCGCAAGGACGACAAGGCGTAGTTCGACTGAAGTCTCCGTTTCAAGGCTGCATCTCAAACACGAAGGTCACTCCAAATAGGGAGCAGATTCCAAAAGCAATCACAAGCATATTCAAAAGCAGTTCGGATAAATCCTAAAGTTCCAAACAACAAATCAAAAGTATTCGAGCATCTAGCCCGAAGGAGTTTAATGGTTACAACAACCACTCGGCATTCCGAGGCAAATTTAAGATAGGTTTAAATCTCATAGTTTGTTCACTCGACAGGAGGAGGGCTGGCGGGTTCGACGAATTCGTCCAAGTCGATTCCATCTGCGATCTGAGTGGCAGTAGCGATGAAAGTCTCCATAAAGGACTGGAAGTCATGCCTTTTGGTGTTGGCGACCTTGATCGCCGCTAGCTTGTCTTCACGAGCTTCCTTGCAGTGGACCCTTACCAAGGACAACACCACGTCAGCACCACACCGGGCAGAGGTCTTCTTCCACTCTTGCACTCGACCAGGAATCTCGTTGAGCTGAGTCATCAGAGATTTGAGGTCATTTTGAAGCGTCGCCCTTGGCTAGAGTGATGAGTCGATCCGTGAAACTGCCACCTTCAGACGAGCAAGGTAACTTGTGACGCCGGCGACACGGGATTCCAGCCGAAGCACGTTCATGGCATCTTCGTCGCCGACCGGAGAAACGATAGGGTCTAAACCCGTCTCGATCCTTCCAGTTTCCTTGTCAAAGTTTTGGCAGAATTCTGCAGTCAAAGAGTTAGTGAGTTGAATGGACAGGATTAACTTGCAAGCAGTAAAGCAGTCGGATTAAAAGGGGTACCTTCCAGCATAAGATAGAGCTTCTTAGCAAGAGTTCTCAGATAGGCTTCCGTGTCATTTCTCTTACGGACCGTGGACTCCAGCTTCTCATTCAGAGCCATCTTATCCTTCTTCAGACGAGTTACCTCTCGGCTGGACTCATTGAGAGAGGGCGTCAGCTTGTTTACTTCTCCTTCCAATGCTCTGACCGAAGCCAGCTTCTGGTCTGCAAGGGCAGTCTTATCTCGATCTTCCTTTTGCGCAGCTGCAAGGTCCGAGTCCTTCTTCTCCAGAGCCAACATCATTTTCTCTACAAAAGAAGCAATCGAATCAAACAAGAGATCGAAGAAATATCTTAAAAGACGATCGACGTGAAGAGTCGACATGCAGTTACCTTCCATACCAGCAGCTTCATCTTGAGCTTTCTTCAACTTTTTTTGAGCCAGCTCCAAGTCGAGGTTGAGTTGCCTCTGCTTCTCTTCAAATTCGGCAAACTTATAAATGAGAGTACATGATTTCTGCAGAAGGTAAAAGACGTGTCAATCGACAAGATCAAAGATTTTTTACTTCTGAGTGAATAAAACTCAAAAGTTTACTCAGACCCAAGTCGACTGCCTGCAGTCGACTGCGGTCTCGGGGACTACACCCAGTGGGTGCACTTGGCGTGCCCCCACTGATTCAGACCCCTCTCGACCGGTCCGCCCAGGTCGATAAAAAAAGAGAAGAAAGAGAAAAGAAATATCCAGACCCCGGCCGACTGCCAGCAGTCGACCGCGGTCTCGGGGACTACACCCAGTGGGTGCACTTAGCGTGCCCCCACTGGTTCAGATCCCATTCGACCGGTCAGCCCGGTCGAGTGGAAGAAAAGAAAGTAAAAAGTACTCAGACCCAAGTCAACTGCCCGCAGTCGACTGCGGTCTTGGGGACTACACCCAGTGGGTGCACTTAGCGTGCCCCCACCGGTTCAGATCCCACTTGCCCAGGCCGAGTGGAAGAGCGCAAATACCAAAGACAACAAAACACCCAGTGGGTGTACAGGTTCGACGCAAACAATAAGAGATTGTATGAAAGAAAATATTTTAGGTAGCATATCCTAATAGAACAAGCTCGGTCGAAAGCCTACTTACCTGGACATTGGCCTGGAGAGCCGCGTTGTCATTGTAAGCAACCTGGTTGTTCTCGTGCACCGTCTTCATCCGCTCCATCATCACGTTAGCCTGACGGATGGCCTCCGCAGCCGCGTCCGACTGACTTTCCGGAACGTGGTAGTTGGTGAAGAAGGGGGCAGATGACCCAGGTGCAGCAGCTTGGAGCTCCGAAGCGTGAGGTTGGACGACTGAAGAAAACACTGGTACAATCGACGGTGTAGGGCGCTCACTCGACAATGGGGCAGCGAAAGTTACAGAGGCCCCACCTGTGTCTTCAGATTGCCGGACGGTTGGTGTTGTCATCGGTCCCTGCTGAGATGTCTTGCCAGCTGCTACTCTTTTGTTCTTTCTGGGCCTAGGGCCACATCTTCATCATCATCCGAAAGATCGATGACGTTGGGTGGGGCTACAGATAAATCAGTCGACCCCAAGTGAATCACCAGAATTTAATCGACCCAATAATCAAGAACAAGATCATGAGATTTTTACCTGGGTTGGAGGTAACCGCGTCTTCCATTTCCTCATCTCGGTATTGGTAGGAAGAAGTTCCAGATGTAGCAGCACTGCAAATGTCAACATTCAGTCGGTTATGTTCTGTTGCTCAAGTCGACCAAAAGATCGGGTTGGATGATTACCTGGAGATGGTGGGGATGGTCACTTTGATTCTAGGCAAAGCCTTCGGTGGTTTGGAGGAGGTGGCCTTCAATGCTTTCGGCACAGGAGGCGGCGCAATCTTGAGTTGTTTCGATACCTTCTCAGTCGGCGCCGGGGAAGACGTCCGAGGGCGCTTCGAAGATGGCCCAGTCGGTGCGGCCGCCAGGTCAGGGGTGCTCGCCAGGTCGTGAGCGTGCTTAGACCTCCTCTCTCTGTGAGGAGGCGAGTCGACCTCTTCTTCATCACTCGTGTTGTCGCTCTCCTCGTCCTCCTCTACATCTGAGTGCTGCTCGCCACCCTCACCCCCGCTCGCCCCTTCCTCGACATTTTGCTCCTGCACTCCATTGGGCATCGAGTACATATCAATAAGAGCCTGAAAAGACAATGAACAAAAGAAATACAGTCGACCGTCAACAAGATGTTACACAGTGAATCAAGAAGATACTTGACAATGCAGAATCATACGTGTTCCGGCTGGCGCAAATGGTCGAATGGAATCACCCTCCTAGACCCCCGGGGATTATCTTTGTTGCCGATGATCCCTCTCAGCCACTTCTCCACCGTGTCTTCACTAACGTCCTCCGGGTGGATCTGAGTGGAGTCCTCGAGTCCCGAGTACATCCACATCGGATGGTCACGGGCTTGGAGTGGTTGGATGCGTCGACTGAGAAAGACCTCCAGCAGGTCCATACCAGTCACTCCATCGCGGACAAGTTGGACGACCCGCTCGACCAACACCTTCACCCAGGCCTTCTCTTCCGGGATCACCCTCAAGGAGGAGGGCTTCTCCACTCGAGCCAAGGAAAAGGGGGGAAGTCCAGTCGACTGACCCGGGGTCGGCTAGTCCTTGCAGTAAAACCAGGTCGACTGCCAGCCCCAGACCGAGTCGGGAAGGATCATAGCTGGGAAGGTGCTCTTGTTCCTCATTTGGATTCCAAGGCCCCCGCACATCTGTATCGTGTGCGTCCTCTCGTCACTCGGGTTGGCCTTCTTGACCGACTGGGAGCGACATGTGAATATGTGCTTGAAGAGACCCTAGTGCGGTCGGCAACCCAAGAAATTTTCGCACGTTGACACGAAGGCAGCCAGGTACATGATGGTGTTTGGAGTAAAGTGGTGGAGTTGAGCCCCGAAGAAGTTCAAAAAACCACGAAAGAAAGGATGGGGAGGCAAAGAAAACCCGCGGTCGACATGAGTGGCGAGGAGAACACACTCACCCTCCTGCGGCCGTGGCTCGGTCTCGTTCCCCGGGAGCCGCGCCGATTCATGGGGGATCAGTCCCCCCTCAACCAGATCGTCGAGGTCGTCTTGGCTGATCGTCGAGCGGATCCAGTCGCCCTGGATCCAGCCTGATGGCAGGCCGGACCTTGACGAGGATCCACCCCGGCTGGTCCTCTTTCCTTTCGCCTTTGTCGTCACCTTCTTTGCGCGCTCCAACACCACCGTCTACTCCTTCCCCATGGCGACGAATCGAGTCCGAGTGGGGCTACGACGCCGAGAGTGGAAGCAGGCACAACGGAGAAATCTGAGGAAGAAGAAGGAGAATGAGGGCACACTGTTCAAAGGCCCGGTCCGGTGCCGTTTATAAGGACACTTCCGAGTGACTGACTTGTAGGCCCGGACGATCTTATCAAATCCCGCAACAGTCGCGCGCGTGATACGTGGCAAAAAAGGTGACACGGGAATCGAGGCGACCTGCCTAATCCGTCCCGATTACCACGGCCTCACCGTTCGGCACGCTTCTCAAAATTCGAATCCTGCGAAATCCGCGGACAGCAGAACAACTTATCACACGGAAGACATCCTCCACATCATCACTCGAAACTCTTCAGTAAAAGTTCACTCGACAAAAGATAAGAATGGATCAAGGTGACTGAAAAAGAAGTTGGTATCGTCACCTCAGTTCATTGATCCAAAACAAGATATACTCATAGCACGAAAAATGAGTCGGAAGTGTTCTCAACTCCTTCCTCACTCAAACCCTGATCCATTCGGGGGCTAATGATGAAGCTATGTACCTAGGGTAGGGTCATGGATCTGTCCAAGATACCCTCCCCAAGGACATCTCTAAAGGAACCAGGAGCATTCGAAGAAAAATCATCATCCACTCGACCATGAAGCTATGTTCCACTCGACAATCTTGAAGACACTCGACCATGTAGATAATCACTCGACTACCAGAAGATCTAGAGCCACTCCACTCTGCAACGGTCGGGAATTAAGTAATAGCTTTAATGGTCATTATGTATCTTTATTGCAGGCGTTACCAGTAACGTCTCCATCTTTATGTACCTTAAACCCTTTGTAACTGAGGGTGGGAGGGGTCTGCAAACTCTATATAAGCCACCCCCCTCCTCAGGGACAAGGGTTCGCACCCCTTGTAACACACACGCATATAATCCAGTCGACCGCCTCCGGGCTTCGAGACGTAGGGCTGTTACTTCCTCCGAGAAGGGCCTGAACTCGTAAAACTCGCGTGTACAACTCCTCCATAGCTAGGATCTTGCCTCTACATCCCTACCCCCATTCTACTGTCAGACTTAGAACCACGACAGTGGCCAGCCCTAGGGCCCTCACCCCTCTCTCTCTCTCTCTCTCTCTCTGTCTCTCAAAAGGCCCATGTTGGCCCATTAGTTCCCCCCAGGGTTTCCGATAACCCCCAGCACTCCGGTATTTATTTGGTGACCCCGGAACTCATCCGGTGTCCGAATAACATTGTCCAATATATCAATCTTTATATCTCGACCATTTCGAGACTCCTCGTCATGTCCGTGATCACATCCGGGACTCCGAACTACCTTCGGTACATCAAAACACATAAACTCATAATACCGATCGTCATCGAACATTAAGTGTGCGGACCCTACGGGTTCGAGAACTATGTAGACATGACCGAGACTCATCTCCGGTCAATAACCAATAGCGAAACTTGGATGCTCATATTGGTTCCTACATATTCTACGAAGATCTTTATCGGTCAAACCGCATAACAACATACGTTGTTCCCTTTGTCATCGGTATGTTACTTGCCCGATATTCGATCATCGGTATCTCAATACCTAGGTCAATCTTGTTACCGTCTAGTCTCTTTTACTCATTTTGTAATGCCACATCCCGCAACTAACTCATTAGTCACATTGCTTGCAAGGCTTATAGTGATGTGCATTACCGAGAGGGCCCAGAGATACCTCTCTGATACACGGAGTGACAAATCCTAATCTCGATCTATGCCAACTCAACAAACACCATTGGAGACACTTGTAGAGCATCTTTATAGTCACCCAATTACGTTGTGATGTTTGATAGCACACTAAGTGTTCCTCCAGTATTCAGGAGTTGCATATTCTCATAGTCATAGGAACATGTATAAGTGATGAAGAAAGCAATAGCAATAAACTAAATGATCATAGTGCTAAGCTAACGGATGGGTCTTGTCAATCACATCATTCTCTAATGATGTGATCCCGTTCATCAAATGACAACTCATGTCTATGGTTAGGAAACTTAACCATCTTTGATTAACGAGCTAGTCAAGTAGAGGCATACTAGTGACACTTTGGTTGTCTATGTATTCACACATGTACTAAGTTTCCGGTTAATACAATTCTAGCATGAATAATAAACATTTATCATGATATAAGGAAATATAAATAACAACATTATTATTTTCTCTAGGGAATATTTCCTTCAAATACTTGGGGATGCTTCCTAATAGTTCCAATCATAAGTGCATAAAATTCCAAGTAAGGGATGACATGCTAGCAGAGGCCTCTCCCTCATATAAACTTGCAATTATGATTGGTTTGGTAACTTAGTTGATTGCCTTGGGACAATTCCACACACCATACCACCACTATTCCACACTCTCTATTTGTATTGTATTGTATTATGTTGTATCTTTACTTAGGATACACCTATTTTTATGTTCAAGTTCTCTGTTATCTTGCAAAGCTACCTCTTTATTCCCACACGTAGTTTTATTTCTTGTTTCTAGATAAAGCAAAAGCTCGGTGTACGTAGCGTTGTATTAGTGGCAGATAGGACTTGAGAGAATATTGATCTTACCTTTATCTCCTTGTGGGTTCGACACTCCATGCTTACCAGCTCCATCATTGGAAAGTGCTACGACAATTCCTTGCACTTGGGGATTATCAGCAGTCATGTCTGTATCATCCGCTAATATAAGGCTCCAGCGTTTTTTAGTGCAGAGGGCATGGTGTTACAGAATAAAGGACCATAGGGAGTGATAAATACGATTACGTCTTGGTCGGATTCCTTCATTCTGATCTGGTAGTATCCTGAGTATGCGTCCAGAAAGCATAGGACATCATGCTCGGCCTTTGACAAACAGAGAAGTAAAGAAGTTGTTCCCTTTATCTTCGGAGGTAAATGCATTGGCATGGTTTAGGCTATTGGATAGTCCACACTCATGGTATTGGAAGTGGCTGAAATGTGCTTTTCATAATAAATTCTATCCTATGCACCTAGTTCATCATGATCGGAATTGTATCTATAAATTTTGTCCTCGTGATGGAGAAAGTATCGCTCAAGCTTGGGGAGGCTTAAGTCATTAATCCACACATGCCCTAATCATGAACTCTCCAGAGATATTATTGTTCAGAATTTTTATGCAAGACTTTATCTGCATGGTAAAGAAACGCCTGATGATTCTTCTGCTGGTTCCTTTACAAGTAGAGGAAAGGATTGTAAATGGGATATCATTGGAAAAAAATTAAATGTAATGCTGAATATTGGGATGTAGACAAAAGTAAAGAATCGGGTATAGATATCGAATATGATAGTTGTCAGTGTCAAAACCAGCAGACCTCGTGTAGGGGAGCCTGAGCTATTAGATCAGATCGATGGGTAACAAGAGATAGATGACATGGTGTTTACCTAGGTTCAGTCCCTCTCTAAGGAGGCAAATCCTATGTCCTGCTCTTGCTTATATTATGAGAATAACAAAGTACAGAGTAGATCTACCTCGAGATCCTGAGTTATGGTCTAAACGCTAGGGGTATGATGAGAATGGATGAATGAATGGGTCTCTACTGACTAAATCCTTTGATTTATATAGGCAGTAGGGATATCTAGGGTTACACATGGTCGGTTTCCATTTAGGGATTACATGCCAAATCTAATAGATCGTCTTGGAGCACACGCTATGTCTTCAGGGAAGCTGGATACGTGTGAGATGGAAGTCTCCAGAGTCTTTTCCTATTAACGGTCCATCAATTTGGTACATGGACTAGGTTGACTAGGCAAGGAACCCCTAGTCCAGGACACCGTCAGTAGCCCCTGAACTTGTCTTCGAAGCCGAGGATAATAATCTTCCTTGGACGTTGTCTTAGGCTTAGCAGGCAATTTCTACCCAAGACCAAATGCCACACAAAGCTTGTAGATCCAAAATCAGCCGATGATGACCAACAAGTATAGGGGATCAATCGTAGTGCTTTCGATAAGTAACAGTGTCGAATCCAACGAGGAGCAGAAGGAAATGACAAGTGGTTTTCACCAAGGTATTCTCTACAAGTGTTGTAAGTAAAAGTGATAGATAGTTTTGTAATAAGATAATTTTAACAAGTGACAAGTAATAATAGTATAAAAGGTGCAGCAAGGTGGTCGAATCCTTTTTAGAGCAAAGGACAAGCCGGAAAGTTCTCTTATGTAAAGCAAAGTGCTCTTAGGACACTGATACGTCCATTTTGCATCATGCTTTTGTATTGACTAGCACATATGCCCGTGCGTTGCAAGGGGAGAGAAATTGATATGTACTTAAATTTAGGGAACATTGGATGTGCAAGAACGACATATCAACTCATTAAGTAGTTTTAGCTGACACACTCAATTGCCCTAAGGGCACTCTGTTGCGGAACGTAGTAGTTTCAAAAAATTTCCTACGCACACGCAAGATCATGGTGATGCATAGCAACGAGAGGGGAGAGTGTGATCTACGTACCTTCGTAGACCGACAACGGAAGCGTTATCTCAACGCGGTTGATGTAGTCGTACGTCTTGACAACCCGACCGATCAAGCACCGAAACTACGGCACCTGCGAGTTCTAGCACACGTTCAGCTCGATGACGATCCCCGGACTCTGATCCAGCAAAGTGTCGGGGAAGAGTTCCGTCAGCACGACGGCGTGGTAACGATCTTGATGTTCTACCATCGCAAGGCTTCGCCTAAGCACCGCTACAATATTATCGAGGAGTATGGTGGAAGGGGGCACCACACACGTCTAAGAAAACGATCACGTGGATCAACTTGTGTGTCTAGGGGTGCCCCCTGCCCCCGTATATAAAGGAGCAAGGGGAGGAGGCCGGCCGGCCCTAGGGCGCGCCAAGGAGGAGGAGTCCTCCTCCTAGTTGGAGTAGGACTCCCCTCTTTCCTACTCCTACTAGGAGGGGGAAAGGAATGGGGAGAGGGAGAAGGAAAGGGGGGCGCCGCCCCCCTCTCCTAGTCCAATTCGGACCAGAGGGGGAGGGGGCGCGCGGCCCACCCTAGCCGCCCCTCTCTCTCTCTCCACTAGGGCCCATGAGGCCCATTACTTCTCCCGGGGGGTTCCGGTAACCCTCCGGCACTCTGGTTTTCTCCGAAATCATCTGGAACACTTCCGGTACTTCCGGTGTCCGAATATAGCCGTCCAATATATCAATCTTTATGTCTCGACCATTTCGAGACTCCTCGTCATGTCCGTGATCACATCCGGGACTCCGAACTAACTTCGGTACATCAAAACTCATAAACTTAATATAACTGTTCATCGAAACCTTAAGCGTGCGACCTACGGGTTCGAGAACAATGGTAGACATGACCGAGACACCGTCTCCGGTCAATAACCAATTAGCGGAACCTGGATGCTCATATTGGCTCCTACATATTCTACGGAGATCTTTATCGGTCAGACCGCATAACAACACGTTGTTCCCTTTGTCATCGGTATGTTACTTGCCCGAGATTTCGATCGTCGGTATCTCATACCTAGTTCAATCTCGTTACTCAGCAAGTCTCTTTACTCTGTTTCGTAATACATCATCTCGCAACTAACTCATTAGTTGCAATGCTTGCAAGGCTTAATGTGATGTGCATTACCGAAAGGGCCCAGAGATACCTCTCCGACAATCGGAGTGACAATCCTAATCTCGAAATACGCCAACCCAACATGTACCTTTGGAGACACCTTGTAAGAGCTCCTTTATAATCACCCAGTTAAGTTGTTGATTTGGTAGCACACAAAGTGTTCCTCGGTAAAAAACCGGGAGTTGCATAATTCTCATAGTCATAGCAACATGTATAAGTCATGAAGAAAGCAATAGCACATACTAAACGATCGAGTGCTAAGCTAATCGAATGGGGCAAGTCAATCACATCATTCTCCTAATGATGTGATCCCGTTAATCAAATACAACTCCATGTTCTTGGTTAGGAAACATAACCATCTTTGATAAACGAGCTAGTCAAGTAGGCATACTAGTGACACTCTGTTTGTCTATGTATTCACACATGTATTATGTTTCTGGTTAATACAATTCTAGCATGAATAATAAACATATCATGAAATAAGGAAATAAATAATAACTTTATTATTGCCTCTAGGGCATATTTCCTTCAGTCTCCCACTTGCACTAGAGTCAATAATCTAGTTCACATTGCCATGTGATTTAACACCAATAGTTCACATCATTATGTGACCAACACTCAAAGGGTTTACTAGAGTCAATAATCTAGTTCACATCGCTATGTGATTAACACCCAAAGAGTACTAAGGTGTGATCATGTTTTGCCTGTGAGAGAAGTTTAGTCAACGGGTCTGCCATATTCAGATCCGTATGTATTTTGCAAATTTCTATGTCAACAATGCTCTGCATGGAGCTACTCTAGCTAATTGCTCCCACTTTCAATATGCATCCAGATTGAGACTTAGAATCATCTGGATCAGTGTCAAAGTTTGCATCAACGTAACCCTTTACGACAAACCTTTTGTCACCTCCATAATCGAGAAACATATCCTGATTCCACTAAGGATAATTTTGACCGCTGTCCAGTGATCTACTCCTAGATCTCTATTGTACTCCCTTGCCAACATCAGTGTAGGGTATACAATAGATCTGGTACACAGCATGGCATACTTTATAGAACCTATGGCTGAGGCATAGGGAATGACTTTCATTCTCTTTCCATCTTCTGCCGTGGTCGGGTTTTGAGTCTTACTCAATTTCACACCTTGTAACACAGACAAGAACTCTTTCTTTGACTGTTCCATTTTGAACTACTTCAAAATCTTGTCAAGGTATGTACTCATTGAAAAAACTTATCAAGCGTCTTGATCTATTTCTATAGATCTTGATGCTCAATATGTAAGCAGCTTCACCGAGGTTTTCTTTGAAAAAAAATCCTTTCAAACACTCCTTTATGCTTTGCAGAATAATTCTACATTATTTCCGATCAACAATATGTCATTCACATATACTTATCAGAAATGCTGTAGTGCTCCCACTCACTTTCTTGTAGATACAGGCTTCACCGCAAGTCTGTATAAAACTATATGCTTTGATCAACTTATCAAAGCATATATTCCAACTCCGAGATGCTTGCACCAGTCCATAGATGGATTGCTGGAGCTTGCATATTTAGTTAACACCTTTAGGATTGACAAAACCTTCTAGTTGCATCGTATACAACTCTTCTTTAATAAATCCATTAAGGAATGCAGTTTTGTTTATCCAGTTGCTAGATTTCATAAAATGCGGCAATTGCTAACATGATTCGGACAGACTTAAGCATAGATACGAGTGAGAAACTCTCATCGTAGTCAACACCTTGAACTTGTCGAAAACCTTTTGCGACAATTCTAGCTTTGTAGATAGTAATACTACTATCAGCGTACGTCTTCCTCTTGAAGATCCATTTATTTTCTATGGCTTGCCGATCATCGGGCAAATCCATCAAAGTCCATACTTTGTTCTCATACATGGATCATATCTCAGATTTCATGGCCTCAAACCATTTCGCGGAATCTGGGCTCATCATCGCCTCCTCATAGTTCGCAAGTTCGTCATGGTCAAGTAACATGACTTCCAGAACAGGATTACCGTACCACTCTGGTGCGGATCTCACTCTGGTTTACCTACGAGATTCGGTAGTAACTTGATCTGAAGTTACATGATCATCATCATTAGCTTCCTCACTAATTGGTGTAGTAGTCACAAGAACAGATTTCTGTGATGAACTACTTTCCAATAAGGGAGAAGGTACAATTACCTTATCAAGTTTTCTACTTTCCTCCCACTCACTTCTTTCGAGAGAAACTCCTTCTCTGTAAAGGATCCATTCTCAGCAACGAATATCTTGCCTTCGGATCTGTGATAGAAGGTGTACCCAATATTTTCTTTTGGGTATCCTATGAAGACGCACTTCTCCGATTTGGGTTTGAGCTTATCAGGATGAAACTTTTTCATATAAGCATCGCAACCCCAAACTTTAAGAAACGACAACTTTGGTTCCTTGCCAAACCACAGTTCATACGGTGCCGTCTCAAAGGATTTAGATGGTGCCCTTTTTAACGTGAATGCAGCTGTCTCTAATGCATAACTCCAAAACTATAGTGGTAAATCGGTAAGAAACATCATAGATTGCATTATATCCAATAAAGTACGGTTATGACGTTCGGACACACCATTATGCTGTGGTGTTCCAGGTGGCATGAATTTGTGAAACTATTCCACATTGTTTTAATTGAAGACCAAACTCGTAACTCAAATATTTTTCTCCGTGATCAGATCATGGAAACCTTATCTTCTTGTCATGATGATTTTCCACTTCACTCTGAAATTCTTTGAACTGTTCAAATGTTTCAGACTTATGTTTCATCAAGTAGATATACCCATATCTACTTAAATCATCTGTGAAGGTCAGAAAATAACGATACCCGCCGCGAGCCTCAACACTCATCGGATCGCATACATCAGTATGTTTTATTTCCAATAAGTCAGTTGCTCGCTCCATTGTTCCGGAGAACGGCGTTTTAGTCATCTTGCCCTTGAGGCATGGTTCGCAAGCATCAAGTGATTCATAATCAAGTGATTCCAAAAACCCATCAACATGGAGTTTCTTCATGCGCTTTACACTAATATGACCTAAACGGTAGTGCCACAAGTAAGTTGCACTATCATTATTAACTTTGCACCTTTTGGTTTCAATATTATGAATATGTGTATCACTACGATCGAGATCCAACGAACCATTTTCATTGGGTGTGTAATCATATAAGGTTTTATTCATGTAAACAGAACAACAATTTATTCTCTTACTTAAATGAATAACCGTATTGCAATAAACATGATCAAATCATATTTATGCTCAACGCAAACACCAAATAACACTTATTTAGGTTCAACACTAATCCCGAAAGTATAGGGAGTGTGCGATGATGATCATATCAATCTTGGAACTACTTCAAACACACATCGTCACCTTACCCTTAACTAGTCTCTGTTCATTCTGCAACTCCCGATTCAAGTTACTAATCTTAGCAACTGAACTAGTACCAAATACTGAGGGGTTGCTATGAACACTAGTAAAGTACACATCAATAACATGTATATCAAATATACCTTTGTTTACTTTGCCATCCTTTCTTATCCGCCAAATACTTGGGTAGTTTCGCTTCTAGTGACCAGTCCCTTTGCAGTAGAAGCACTTAGTCTCAGGCTTAGGACCAGACTTGGGCTTCTTCACTTGAGCAGCAACTTGCTTGCTGTTCTTCTTGAAGTTCCCCTTTTTCCTTTGCCCTTTTCTTGAAACTAGTGGTCTCGTCAACCATCAACACTTGATGTTTTTCTTGATTTCTACCTTCGTCAATTTCAGCATTACGAAGAGCTTGGCAATCGTTTCTGTTATCCTTTGCATATCATAGTTCATCACGAAGTTCTACTAACTTGGTGATGGTGACTAGAGAATTCTGTCAATCACTATTTTATCTGGAAGATTAACTCCCACTTGATTCGAGCGATTGTAGTACCCAGACAATCTGAGCAGATGCTCACTAGTTGAGCGATTCTCCTCTATCTTTTAGCTATAGAACTTGTTGGAGACTTCATATCTCTCAACTCGGGTATTTGCTTGAAATATTAACTTCAACTCCTGGAACATCTCATATGGTCCATGACGTTCAAAAACGTCTTTGAAGTCCCGATTCTAAGCCATTAAGCATGTGCACTAAACTATCAAGTAGTCATCATATTGAGCTAGCCAAACGTTCATAACGTCTGCATCTGCTCCTGCAATAGGTCTGTCACCTAGCGGTGCATCAAGGACATAATTCTTCTGTGCGGCAATGAGGATAAACCTCAGATCACGGATCCAATCCGCATCATTGCTACTAATATCTTTCAACACAATTTTCTCTAGGAACATATCAAAATAATCATATGAAAGCAACAAAGCGAGCTATTGATCTACAACATAATTTGCAAAATACTACCAGGACTAAGTTCATAATAAATTTAAGTTCAATTAATCATATTACTTAAGAACTCCCACTTAGATAGACATCCCTCTAATCATCTAAGTGATCACGTGATCCAAATCAACTAAACCATGTCCGATCATCACGTGAGATGGAGTAGTTTCATTGGTGAACATCACTATGTTGATCATATCTACTATATGATTCACGCTCGACCTTTCGGTCTCCGTGTTCCGAGGCCATATCTGTATATGCTTGGCTCATCAAGTATAACCTGAGTATTCCGCGTGTGCAACTGTTTTGCACCTGTTGTATTTGAACGTAGAGCCTATCACACCTGATCATCACGTGGTGTCTCAGCACGAAGAACTTTCGCAACGGTGCATACTCAGGGAGAACGCTTATACCTTGAAATTTAGTGAGAGATCATCTTATAAAGCTACTGTCGAACTAAGCAAAATAAGATGTATAAAAGATAAACATCATATGCAATCAAAATATGTGACATGATATGGCCATGATCATCTTGCGCCTTTGATCTCCATCTCCAAAGTAATGTCATGATCTCTATCGTCACCGGCATGACACCATGATCTCCATCATCTTGATCTATATCAATGTGTCGTTACATGGTCGTCTCGCCAACAATTGCTCTTGCAACTATTGCTATTGCATAGCGATAAAGTAAAGCAATTATTTGACGCTTGCATCTTATGCAATAGAGAGAAAATCATAAGGATTTTTCCAGTTGCCGATAACTTCAACAAAACATGATCATCTCATACAACAACTTATATCTCATCACGTCTTGACCATATCACATCACAACATGCCCTGCAAAAACAAGTTAGACGTCCTCTACTTTGTTGTTGCAAGTTTTACGTGGCTGCTACGGGCTTAGCAAGAACCAATCTTACCTACGCATCAAAACCACAACGATAGTTTGTCAAGTTGGTGTTGTTTTAACCTTCGCAAGGACCGGGCATAGCCACACTCAGTTCAACTAAAGTTGGAGAAACTGACACCCGCCAGCCACC
The DNA here is from genome assembly GCF_003073215.2 of Triticum urartu. Classification (NCBI taxonomy): domain Eukaryota; kingdom Viridiplantae; phylum Streptophyta; class Magnoliopsida; order Poales; family Poaceae; genus Triticum; species Triticum urartu. Next base: position 191,518,933 of record NC_053023.1, read on the forward strand.
TGTGTGCAAAGCACGTCGGTAGAACCAGTCTCGCGTAAGCGTACGCGTAATGTCGGTCCGGGCCGCTTCATCCAACAATACCGCCGAACCAAAGTATGACATGCTGGTAAGCAGTATGACTTATATCGCCCACAACTCACTTGTGTTCTACTCGTGCACAACATCAACACATAAAACCTAGGCTCTGATACCACTGTTGGGGAACGTAGTAATTTCAAAAAGTTTCCTACGCACACGCAAGATCATGGTGATGCATAGCAACGAGACGGGAGAGTGTGATCTACGTACCCTCGTAGACCGACAGTGGAAGCGTTATGTCAACGCGGTTGATGTAGTCGTACGTCTTCATAGCCCGACCGATCAAGCACCGAAACTACGGCACCTCTGAGTTCTAGCACAAGTTCAGCTCGATGACGATCCCCGGACTCCGATCCAGCAAAGTGTCGGGGAAGAGTTCCGTCAGCACGACGGCGTGGTGACGATCTTGATGTTCTACCGTCGCAGGGCTTCGCCTAAGCACCGCTACAATATTATCGAGGAGTATGGTGGAAGGGGGCACCGCACACGACTAAGAAAACGATCACGTGGATCAACTTGTGTGTCTAGGGGTGCCCCCTGCCCCCGTATATAAAGGAGCAAGGGGAGGAGGCCGGCCGGCCCTAGGGCGCGCCAAGGAGGAGGAGTCCTCCTCCTAGTTGGAGTAGGACTCCCCTCTTTCCTACTCCTACTAGGAGGGGGAAAGGAATGGGGAGAGGGAGAAGGAAAGGGGGGCGCCGCCCCCCTCTCCTAGTCCAATTCGGACCAGAGGGGGAGGGGGCGCGCGGCCCCCCCTAGCCGCCCCTCTCTCTCTCTCCACTAGGGCCCATGAGGCCCATTACTTCTCCCGGGGGGTTCCGGTAACCCTCCGGCACTCTGGTTTTCTCCGAAATCATCTGGAACACTTCCGGTGTCCGAATATAGCCGTCCAATATATCAATCTTTATGTCTCGACCATTTCGAGACTCCTCGTCATGTCCGTGATCACATCCGGGACTCCGAACTAACTTCGGTACATCAAAACTCATAAACTCATAATACAACTGTCATCGAAACCTTAAGCGTGCGGACCCTATGGGTTCGAGAACAATGTAGACATGACCGAGACACGTCTCTGGTCAATAACCAATAGCGGAACCTGGATGCTCATATTGGCTCCTACATATTCTACGGAGATCTTTATCGGTCAGACCGCATAACAACATACGTTGTTCCCTTTGTCATCGGTATGTTACTTGCCCGAGATTCGATCGTCGGTATCTCAATACCTAGTTCAATCTCATTACCGGCAAGTCTCTTTACTCGTTCCGTAATACATCATCTCGCAACTAACTCATTAGTTGCAATGCTTGCAAGGCTTATGTGATGTGCATTACCGAGAGGGCCCAGAGATACCTCTCCGACAATCGGAGTGACAAATCCTAATCTCGAAATACTTCAACCCAACATGTACCTTTGGAGACACCTGTAGAGCTCCTTTATAATCACCCAGTTAAGTTGTGATGTTTGGTAGCACACAAAGTGTTCCTCCGGTAAACGGGAGTTGCATAATCTGATAGTCATAGGAACATGTATAAGTCATGAAGAAAGCAATAGCAACATACTAAACGATCGAGTGCTAAGCTAACGGAATGGGTCAAGTCAATCACATCATTCTCCTAATGATGTGATCCCGTTAATCAAATAGCAACTCTTTGTCTTTGGTTAGGAAACATAACCATCTTTGATTAACGAGCTAGTCAAGTAGAGGCATACTAGTGACACTCTGTTTGTCTATGTATTCACACATGTATTATGTTTCCGGTTAATACAATTCTAGCATGAATAATAAACATTTATCATGAAATAAGGAAATAAATAATAACTTTATTATTGCCTCTAGGGCATATTTCCTTCACACTCCCCACTATATTTGAACTTATAATCATATATATATGTATTAACCCTAAATCTAGGTTGTGAATGTGCAGTTGGTGAACATACAACACGGCCAAGTTAAACATTGTCGGATTGCAATTTTATATTAAGTTATATCATAATCCCATAGTCTCATAACATACTGTCTATTTCATGTTCACCGACAATCCCGCATGCAAAGCATCCAGATCATTGGGACTTAATTTCTTCTTTTTGAGAAATGTGAGTTAAGTCCTTCCTGCTCATCTGTAACAAAACAATTGTGTGTTCGTTTCTCTAGGTATAATCGGTACCCACTCCTCACCCTCTATCAATTCATGGAGCGGTTTATTGATTTTCCACACAACTTGCAAACATATATAAAATGATGAAATTTAGTGTAAGAAAATGAGAAGCTAGTATTTATATTTAGTTTGATAAGTAAACGAACCCTCTCATCTGAATTTAAAGCGCTCGAGGGCCAAATCTCTACGGCCAAGAGACAACCTCGCATGAAGATTAAATGCATATAACTGTAGCCAGTCACTACATGAAGAAGCAGTTTCCACGTAAATTTTACTCCCTTTGTTCCAAAATATAGTGCGCCCGCGCTTCCCGAGGTTGAACTCTGACCATAAATTTAACCAACGAGACCGACTGCGACAGAACCAAAAATTATATAATTCAAAAGTTTGTTTGAATATGAATTCATTGGTATAAATTTTGCTACCGCCGCAGTCGGTCTCATTGGTTAAATTTATGGTCAAAGTTGAAATATGGGAACAGAGGACGCACTATATTTTGGAACAGAGGGAGTACATTTTGGCTGGCATGTTGGATAATTGGGCCCGCATACGATGCACCGATTGGAGGAAAGAAAACCCATCGCATGCATTGGCTGGTGCTTTATAATGATCTGTTGATCAAGCATTTTTATCGAATGACCCACAAATAACGGACGTACTCATTGCACCTGGCTTAATAATGAGGATGAAGGTAATAGAGAGAAGTACGAGCTGGACCAATTTATTCACTCAAGGTTTCTTTTTCTTTTCTCAACAAATGTTCAAAATCTTAAAAAATGTTTACATTTTTCAAAATTAGTTCATTTTTTTAAAAAATAATCATGTTTTCAAATTTGTCCAGAAATTCAAAATTTGTTTAGTATTTCAAAATTTGTTCACTTCTTTTCAATTTTTTTTGCAAACTTAAAAAAGTTTAAATCTTTCGTTGCAATTTTTAGACAAAATAATACATTGGCTAGGAACGTCGTTAACTCACGGGAGCTCATGTGATTGGTCCCACTCACGCACAATTTTTTGATAGCCCTTTTTATTTTGTTGCTTTGCCACTGTCGCTCTTTTCTTTAATGGCTGCGCCGCAAACCTTCCATTGAAGGTATCCTGGTGTAGTGGATAGGTATGCGGGTTAATCAGCAGCTGGTCGCTGGTTCGAGTCCCACCTGGGTACATTTTTTTGTTGATTTTTCACCGAAAAAAAGCAAACTCGCTCGAGAGGATTTGTGACCGACAAAAAATATTAACCCCATGACGGATGAAAAAACATCTGGGTCCCACCACAAACCTAAAAAAGTGGAGAAACACACCGAAAAAAAGCAAACTCGCTCGAGAGGATTTGTGACCGACAAAAAATATTAACCCCATGACGGATGAAAAAACATCTGGGTCCCACCACAAACCTAAAAAAGTGGAGAAACACACCGAAAAAAAGCAAACTCGCTCGAGAGGATTTGTGACCGACAAAAAATATTAACCCCATGACGGATGAAAAAACATCTGGGTCCCACCACAAACCTAAAAAAGTGGAGAAACACACCGAAAAAAAGCAAACTCGCTCGAGAGGATTTGTGACCGACAAAAAATATTAACCCCATGACGGATGAAAAAACATCTGGGTCCCACCACAAACCTAAAAAAGTGGAGAAACAATCCTTCCTTTAATATTAGGTAAAGATATTTATTGCATTTGTTGGGGAACGTAGCAACAATTCAAAATTTTCCTACGTGTCACCAAGATCTATCTATGGAGTCATCTAGCAACGAGGGAGGAGTGGATCTACATACCCTTGTAGATCGCGCGCGGAAGCGTTCAAGAGAACGGGGTTGATGGAGTCGTACTCGTCGTGATCCAAATCACCGATGATCCTAGCGCCGAACGGACGACACCTCCGCGTTCAACACACGTACGGAGCAGCGACGTCTCCTCCTTCTTGATCCAGCAAGGGGGAAAGAGAGGTTGATGGAGATCCAGCAGCACAACGGCGTGGTGGTGGAAGTAGCGGGATTCCAATAGGGCTTCGCTAAGCGCTGTGGGAGGAGGGAGATGTGTCACGGGAGGGAGAGGGAGGCGTCAGGCCTTAGGTATGGTTGCCCTCCCTTCCCCCCACTATATATAGGGCCAAGGGAGAGGGGAGGGCGCAGCCTTTCCCCTTCCTCCAAGGAAGGGTGCGACCAAGGGGGGGAGGAGTCCATCCGCCCCAAGGCACCTCGGAGGTGCCTTCCCCCTTTAGGACTCTCCCCTCCTCTTGTCCCTTTGGCGCATGGGCCTCTAGGGGCTGGTGCCCTTGGCCCATGTAGGCCAAGGCGCACCCCCTACATCCCATGTGGCCCTCGGGGTAGGTGGCCCCACCCGGTGGACCCCCGGGACCCTTCCGGTGGTCCCGGTACAATACCGGTGACCCCGAAACTTGTCCCGATGGCCGAAATAGCACTTCCTATATATAATTCTTTACCTCCGGACCATTCTGGAACTCCTCGTGACGTCCGGGATCTCATCCGGGACTCCGGACAACATTCGGGTTACCGCATACTAATATCTCTATAACCCTAGCGTCACCGAACCTTAAGTGTGTAGACCCTATGGGTTCGGGAGACATGCAGACATGACCGAGATGACTCTCCGGTCAATAACCAACAGCGGGATCTAGATACCCATGTTGGCTCCCACATGTTCCATGATGATCTCATCGGATGAACCACGATATCAAGGACTTAATCAATCCCGTATACAATTCCCTTTGTCTAGCGGTACGATACTTGCCCGAGATTCGATCGTCGGTATCCCGATACCTTGTTCAATCTCGTTACCGGCAAGTCTCTTTACTCGTTCCGTAACACATCATCCCGTGATCAACTCCTTGACCACATTGTGCACATTATGATGATTTCCTACCGAGTGGGCCCAGAGATACCTCTCCGTCACACAGAGTGACAAATCCCAGTCTCGATTCGTGCCAACCGAACAGACACTTTCGGAGATACCCGTAGTGCACCTTTATAGTCACCCAGTTACGTTGTGACGTTTGGTACACCCAAAGCACTCCTACGGTATCCAGGAGTTGCACAATCTCATGGTCTAAGGAAATGATACTTGACATTAGAAAAAGCTTTAGCATACGAACTACACGATCTTGTGCTATGCTTAGGATTGGGTCTTGTCCATCACATCATTCTCCTAATGATGTGATCCTGTTATCAACGACATCCAATGTCCATGGTCAGGAAACCGTAACCATCCATTGATCAACGAGCTAGTCAACTAGAGGCTTACTAGGGACATGGTGTTGTCTATGTATCCACACATGTATCTGAGTTTCCTATCAATACAATTATAGCATGGATAATAAACGATTATCATGAACAAGGAAATATAATAATAATCAATTTATTATTGCCTCTAGGGCATATTTCCAACAGCATTATGGGCTATTATTTCACATTATGGTACAATACTTATGCGTTTTCTCTCTTATTTTACTAGATTTACATGAAGAGGGAGAATGCCGGCAGCTGGAATTCTGGACCGGAAAGGAGGAAATTTGAGATACCTATTCTGCACAACTCCAAATGTCCTGGAACTTTACAGAGAATTGTTTTGGAATATATAAAAATATTGGGCGAAGAAACAATAGAAGGGGACCCACCAGGTGGCCACAAGCCTGGGGGCGCGCCCTACCCCCAGGGCTTGTGGGCCCCCTGGCCATCATCTGAAGCTCATCTTCTTCTATATGCAAGTTTTTGACCTAGAAAAAATAATAATAAAGCTATCGAGATGAAGCGCTGCCATCTTGAGGCGAAACCATATCCTCTCAAACCCTAGTTCATCTCTTGTATTCAATCTTTGTCTCAAAACCTCAGATTGGTACCTGTGGTTTGCTAGTAGTGTTGATTACTCCTTGTAGTTGATGCTAGTTGGTTTATTTGGTGGAAGATCATACGTTCAGATCCTTGATGCTACTCAATACCCCTCTGATTATGAACATGAATATGCTTTGTGAGTAGTTACGTTTGTTCCCGAGGACATGGGAGAAGTCTTGTTATAAGTAATCATGTGAATTTGGTATTCGTTCGATATTTTGATGAGATGTATGTTGTCTTTCCTCTAGTGGTGTTATCTGAATGTTGACTACATGAAACTTCACCAAGATTTGGGCCTAGGGGAAGTCATTGGGAAGTAATAAGTAGATGATGGGTTGCTAGAGTGACAGAAGCTTAGACCCTACTTTATGCGTGGCTTCATAAGGGGCTGATTAGGATCCATATGTTTCATGCTATGGTTAGATTTATCTTAATTCTTCTTTTGTAGTTGAGGATGCTTGTGAGAGGGGTTAATCAAAAGTGGGAGGCTTGTCCAATTAAGGACAACACCCAAGAAGTGGTCCACCCACATATCAAATTATCAAAGTAACGAACGCGAATCATATGAGCATGATGAAAACTAACTTGACAATAATTCCCATGTGTCCTCAGGAGCGCTTTGCTTCATATAAGAGTTTGTGTAGGCTTGTCTTTTGCTAAAAAAGGATTGAACCACCTTTCTGCACCTTTGTTACACTTGTTACTTGTTACCCGTTATGAATTATCTTATCACAAAACTATCTGTTACCGATAATTTCAGTGCTTGTAGAAAATACCTTGTTGAAAACTGCTTGTCATTTCCTTCTGCTCCTCGTTGGGTTCGACACTCTTACTTATCGAAAGGACTATGATTGATCCCCTATATTTATGGGCCATCAAGACACTTTTCTGGTGCCGTTGCCTGGGAGTGAAGCGCCTTTCGTGAGTGGAATTTGGTAAGGAAAAATTTATATTACGTGCTGAAATTTACCGTTAGTTCTCACTATGGAAAATCATCCTCTGAGGGGCTTGTTCGGGGTATCTTCACCTCGACCGGAAGAACAAAGAGTTACCCCTCAACCTACTGCACCTACTAAAAATATTTATTATGAAATTCCTTTGGGTGTGATACAGAAACTGCTAGCTAATCCTTATGCAGGAGATGGAACACTACATCTTGATATGCATCTAATCTATGTGGATGAAGTTTGTGGATTATTTAAGCTTGCAGTTTTGCCCAAGGATGAGGTCAAGAAGATGGTATTCCCTTT